>NW_024610272.1:0-52546 GCF_016920785.2 Ixodes scapularis | reverse complement strand
GGTGCGCGTCAGAAACGTTTAATAGGACCCAACAAGGTGGGCAACAATTGCCGGCAACTTGCGACGCGCAAACGTTTCTTGGTGAAGTTATGGAGTGCGAAGGTCAGTACACGAGACCTCTCTTGCTTAGGCGACGCAGTGGACATTACCAGTCGACTGCTTCCGTTGCATTCTCATATTTAAACAAATCTAAAATTATTACTGTGAACCAAGAAACTTTTTTTCTTCTCAAGTTACAGTATTTTGTGTGCAAAATAAAAAGTGTTACTGTATCTTTGTGGCGTTTGCAAGCACAAGGTGCTTAGGCCTTTCCGTTGCGGTGTAGGAAACGTTATTCTAAAACACTGGCAGAGTGTGCGCTAACGCATGCGCTAACTTTAGTGCTAGCATGCGCTCGGTCGCTCCGGCGAAAAGTAAATCCGGGTAGAATAAAAACAAATTCGGGACGAAAACAGACGCATGCAACTCTTTCAACTCTCAACGAGATTTATTTCGTCTTCGTTCAAACGACGGCCATCGAGCAGGTTCAGGGGAGGGAGGCAGAGGAAGGAAAAAGGGGGGGGGGGGGGGGGGGGTTGAAAGAAGAAGAGGGGGGAAAAAACGGGTTATTCGCCGGCCTTCCCTTAAGGCCCCTGGTCCCTTCCGCCCAGTTCAGGATGGAGGAATTTCAATCTCCCTGTCTCAAAGGGCTAGAGATGCCGAAGCAACGTTAGTGACCGAGCTGTTAATGGCGTACGATTCGGTGGACTTCCCTGCCAAATCTCTGCCGGTGTCCTCCCAATACGCGCATACCTTCGTATCTGGGCGAACAACCGTCGCACTTCATACGGTGTACGACTATAGGATGCATGGAGTCGTCGGGGGGTTTTGCTCACCTCTCGCGAGTGTTCCCTCAGGCGCTCATTTAGGCACCTGCCGGTCTGCCCTATATACCCCCCCCCCCCCCCCACGAAAAAAGGATGGTATAAACCACCTCCTTCCTGCACTTAACAAACTGCTGTCCGTGGCTTTTTGTTGCAGTGGGTCACGGAGGGTGGGGGGTTATTCACCATTCTGCACATTTGTTGAAGCTTTTGCTTGCAGCTAAACACTACCCCCTATCTCGAAGTGATAGGCAAGTCCCTTAAGGGCGATGTGCGGTGTTTGTGCGAGTAGGGGATAACTGCAAAATGTTTTTTACGAGGAACAGGAGCGGCTGGCGGTGCCCGGGAGGCAGTGATCAGCCTCTTTAGTGTCTTTGCCACTAAGTCTTCAGGGTACCCTGCCCTCTTTAGCCTCTCTGTCTGTAGAAGCACGCTGTCCGTGGTGAGATGGGGGGGCACGACCTGGTTCCAGGGGATTTTAGGAGTGAGTTCACAAGACCCCCGTTTTACTGCTTTGAGAGTGGGCACTTGTGAAGGGCGGACCGGCTTTTGTGTGCGCTATCTGAACTCCCAGCATATCCCATCGGGGTGCATCTTCAGGTGCAGCTCCAAGTATTGAAGACAGTCTTCAGGACATGTCTTTTCTCTTGAAGGAAAGTCCGGTGGGGTCTCGAAGCGAAGGCCTGAATGACAGACTCGGGAGGGGTCTGCTTTGGGTGCACAATCAGATAATCGTCTACATACTGGAACACCCGGCCTCTCCGGTGCGGTCTCCTCCATTCAGCTCCTATGCACAGCGCGCACCAGCGTGCTTCTACAAACAGAGGCTAAAGAGGGCAGGGTATCCTGAAGACTTAGTGGCAAATACACTAAAGAGGCTGATCACCGCCTCCTGGGCACCGCCAGCCGCTCCTGTTCCTCGCAAAAAAGCGTTTTACAGTTATCCCCTACTTGCACAACACCGCACATGGCCTTAAGGGACTCGCCTATCACTGAGCAAACCCCCGACGACTCCATGCATTCAATAGTCGTACACCGTATGACGTGCGACGGGTTTGTTCGCCCAGGTTGCGAAGGTATGCGCGTATTTGGAGGGACACCAGCAGAGATTTGGCAGGGAAGTCGCCGAATCGTACGCCATTAAGAGCTTGGTCACTAACGTCGCTTCGGCTTCTCTATCTAGCCCTTTCCGACAGGCAGATGAACTTCCTCCGTCCGAACTGGGCGGAAGGGACCAGAGGCCTTGAGGGAAGGCCGCGAATAACCCGTTTTTTCCCCCCCTCCCCCCTCTTTCAACTCCCCCCTCCCCTTTTTCCTTCTCTGCTCCCCTCCCCTGAACCTGCCCGATGGCCGTCGTTTGAACGGAGACGAAATAAATGTTGGTGAGAGTTGAAAGAGTTGTAAGCGTCTGCTTTCGTCCCAAATTTTGTTTATTCTTTCCGATTGTTTAAGTATAATTACCAACACGCTCGTTTTTAATGTTAAATCCGGTCGCTGTAGCTATTTTACTATACGAAGTTGGTACTAGGTGTGGGCCTTTAGCGACAATGAGTGGAAGTCCTGGAATAATAAATAAAAACGTGCTCTCCTGGCGCAATAGACGCAGTGGTTGAGTTGCCAGCTGACTCCACTGCTATTGAAGTAATAGGGCAAAGATACGCTAGTTGATCATTTACTGAAATAAAAACAACAGAGCGCTAAAGGCTGATTTTGGAGTAGCCATAAATATTCTAAGAATGCGAACCACTTCATAACGGCAGCCACTAGCGAGAGTTCAATGTTTGGTACAGCCCGTCGGTACAGCCAGAGATGGAGAACGGCAACCTCCCTGTTTGTCATCTGCTAGCAGAGTCGGGCGCGTGCCCTCTCTCGTTTTACCCTGCCGACCCTGTTGAACTTCCCGGATGTGTGGAGAGGGTGCTGTGGGTCTAACAAAATGGCGCCGCCCTGAGAGAACTAAATGGAATGGTCTATAAGCTCCCTACGGAAGCCAGAGTTGCGCATCTGTTTTCCCACGTGCCGCCGCGCCGCTATTTGCCGAGATCCGATCACGTGAAAAGCAGACTCAAATGCCGTGCAGAAAAGTAGACGTTGCGTGCGCCCCGGCGTACGTTCCCCTGCTTCAGTCAGATCCTCATCTGAATTCAGTCAGATGAGGAGCAGGATCAACGTGCCGTGCAGGAAAGACGGCGCTACGGGGATAAACACGCAACTCTGGCTCCCATAGGGAGCCTATACAGGAACTCTGCAAGCACTGGTACCACAGATCGAGCAGCACCTACCTCTCCATGCTTATGCCGGAAACTCTCAGCCTCGGGGTTCGGCCCGTGGTTGGTGCCAGGCATGTAGCAAATGGGGAAGCCCATGGGGCTTGGCCCCCCCCCCCCCCCCCCCCCCCCCCCCCCCCCCCCCGAAATCTTCCATTTTGCTGGGACCTCCTGTCCCCCCTCCCCCTCATACAGCATTTTGTCATAGGAGGCCCCCCCCCCCCCCTTGCCCGAAACAAAATCCTGGCTACGTGCCTGGTTGGCGCGGTCCTCGCGCGGCGAGATGCAGCAGTGTCCTGTGAGCAATTAGAAACAATCTCGCTCACCTGGGCGTGCACAACTACATCCTCTCTTTTCCAGAGTGAGGGTAAAAACCGGATTTTAAGCCTTGTTCAACTTCTTACTAACTGTGCAGCGATATTACCAATTCTAAGCAGTCGCAAGAGATTAAAATCTGTTTTTGCACCCTCCGGTCATAAGCAGTTACGAGTTTGTGAAACAGCCATTAGAAACGTTTCATTTCAGTTAATTTATACCGCTAAAACAATATCAGTTTTGAGCAGTCAAAGCAGGGTCAATCGAAACTTCGAGTTCAGACCAACATCCTTTTGCGAGTTCTTAATGAAGCATTCGCACGACTAGGTTTCTCCCTGAGCAGAGGATTAAACCGTCATCGAGCTCTACTAAACTCACGTGCTCCGCATCACGAATGTTCTCAAATCCCCCCAGCTCGTGGGGAGCCGGGGGAATTTGGACCGCGACGACAGAATATCTGTTGTTTCGTCAGAGCGACCAGGCCTCCCCTTTGCCCCCCTGCTTTTAGGAAGGTACAGCAGTTAACAACATTTAGGTGGGCGCCTTTTTAAAAAAAAATTAATATGCTTTTTGTTTGACGAGTTTCCCAAAGGTCGCCAGCACATTCGAAAAAGGAAAGACTCCGGCAACTCCCACTCTGTTGTGCGAATGCTTGCTTGATATTTCTGCACTGCCTCCTCCTTTTCGTTTTTTCCTTCTCGCATCTCTACGACATACTCAATTTCCTCCAGCATTAATGATCTCTCATGAAATACCCCGTCACCATTATGCACATTTACAAGGCGATCAAAAGCCTTTTAGCTGCACGAGCAGTTTCTTTGAAGCTCACTACCCATACAGGCATTGTATTCGATCGACTTGTCTTCCTTTTTTCTTAAAGGGGCACTAAACCAATGTCTGCAAAAGTCTATTTACGGTCATAAATGTGGACGTGTCTGCAATAGTTCCCGAGGAATCGATTTCTGATGCCGATTTAAGTAGCAATAGCTACTTAAATTGGTTAAGTGCTTCTTTAATTTTTTAACAGACAATTGCTAACCCACAGATTAAAGCAGGCTCCTCTGTTCCGTGCAATTTGCTCCGTAATCAGTCGGTCAACTTTACCGTCAAACTATATCTTCGATCTGATATGTTTGGTATACTATCCCCATCACGTGAGCGGATAGTTGAAATAGCTGCAAGGCTATGTCCTTTTTATCAAAGTAGACCATCTTCTGTGGTGAAGCTAAGGTTCTTGAGAGGCAGGTGCTTTCTTGTGGCCCTTGTGGGTTGCTCTTCACACGTCCTTTTGTAGAGCAAGGTTTAGCATGGTGACGGGGTATCTTTTTGGTGGTAGTCTTTATCCGTGCCACAGTTTTCAAGGGCATAAGAGCATTATTTGGTTGACTGACACTTAACTTGGTATTGTGAGTCAAGTAGATTGTCACTGCTGTGCTCATCTTCTTTGTCAATGCTTTCAACATATTGAGAGGTTATTGTCTGATTGGCCACTAATTGTAACTTGGCTTTGTTACAATTTTATGTCCTCTGATTCCGAGTTATCAGGTTGTAAACCAGACCGAGGTGCCTGCAATTTGACAGGCTTACTGTTCTGCAAGGTTCATCATTCTTAAAGGGAGACCAGCAGAAATATTCTTCCGCCTGGCGGAAAGTCCTCCTCGCCCTCTTTTTTTCTTGTATTGTGACACGGCGAGGCGAGGGGAAAGGTCCCCTTTTGCGCCGGCTTCTTCTGAGAGGATAAGCCGAGAAAATCCCCGTTCTGAGCGACGGGCGATGGGTGTGGCAGCAGCGACCTCGTGACTTACAGGTATCTTCAGCTCCTATCGCGTAATCCGACCCATTTTTGGCTCTCGCCAAGCCTAGCCCCTCGGGGGTAGGTTTTACGGAGCTGCAAGGCTGCGCCCTCGCAGTCACCGAATTTGAGCTGTCGAAGTTCTTTGGTTTAGCCCGTGGCAAAGTAAACGCATACTTCGGGAGCTGCAATGCATCTCCGCACCCAATGAAGGAACGTTTCATAGATATTATCGGTTGATCAAGAAGCTCAACACACATACGCGAGATGTGGTGATTTGAATATGTAAGGATGACTTACATTTACACAAAACATTCCATCTTCAAGAAAAAACAAAACAAAAAAAACACGGGTTATCACGTTCAAACCTACCTCAAATTGGGATCGATGGAAAAGAAAACAATGTACCAGGCGCGGGCATCTTGTAGAAGGTCTCTGTTTTCTAGCAGTGAGCAGAAATAATTGAAGAACTTTAGCAGACTATGTTTTCAGGCCACGCTATATTTAGCGAGAGCTCGCGCTGCGACTTCGATGCATTCTCCGATGCGCATGCCTGAAGTGCCAGTGGGCCTTTGAAAACGATTTACTAAAATGCCTTGTTGTGTGCCTAACTCGCACAACATGATGGCCAGCAAAATGTATGAAATTCATATTTACAGATTCCCAACAACCACCTGAGGTAAGAGGGCATCAAGGGTAAATTCAATATTAGAAAGTTTTAGTGGGCCTCTTTTAGTTACTTCGTTAACCGTACGGTCCTACCCTACAACGAAATGTAAGCAAGACTTGCTGTTTACATTCTTTATCGAGTACGGCTATGGAGCGGAAAAGACTATTAAACCCCTTTTTGGCAAGTCTAGCGTGTCGTGTTATGGTTCAACGTTGCTTGTATTGGTACCATAGCACGGGCCGCCACTTCGAAGTATTTGTGGTGTCTCAAAGAAACTAAAGCAAAAGCAGACACTTTTTTTTTTTTTAACGTGGCACAGAATTGTATTTAACATTGTGAAAAACTTTTAGGTACCCTACGCCATAGGCGTAGACTACGGGGGGGCATCGGGGCTCGTGACCCCCGGGCCATGATTCTGACAGACATTCTGTTTCGCGCCATGGAACGAGCTTCTAGTAGTGGCATGTAAACAAAATAACGCCCACGTTGCCTTTATTGACAAAATACATGAAAAATGGAATCCCAGCGTGCTTACGTTAGCTTCAATCTCCAGTTCTGGCGAAAAGCTAACGCGCAGCACTCCCCTCATCGCCCCGGGAAAATGGAAAGTCTACGCCGCTGCCCTACGCCACGCAGTTAGCACGAACAAACTATCGGCGGTGTTTTCTACTTTTTTTTTTCTTGTTAGAAGTGAATGATGTTTAGGAAACTGTTAATGCGAGTATCCAACCTTAGCGGTAGATTTTAGTGTGAGCCAATACATTGCTGGGGAAAATAGCAAAAAGCGCCGATGTCGTGTTTTCGCTAACAGTGTCGCGTAATGTACAGTACGCATACCGCTGCACAATCAACGCTAACGGAGTGAATCAGTAAATTTAGTGGCCCCCCAAAAAGTGGTGTTATTTTGTTTGGTTTTTTATGGTTGAAAAGTTGTTATTTTTATACAAGCAATTCCGTAAAGAGTGCTTCCATTGGGCACCAACCTCCGAGGCATCAATTTGTTCTTATACACTAAATTCTGCATGGTCCTTGTGTAAAAATGTCAATATTGCGTTCGTGCTAGCTGTTTCACGCACAGTAAGAAGACCAGTTCATTGCTCGAACATTTAAACAAGGCCTTTCTTACGCCAAATAGACATTTTGCGAGTATGCTCTATTACTGGGGGTTCATACAATAATCTACGTTGTTTATATGGAGGAAAGAAAGTGGTGGTGAGGGGAGGGGGAATTGAATACAAAAGACGACTCTAGGGAACCTCGAAGTTTGTAAATATTTCGCACAACCTCTAATGTTGAGTTAATTAAATCACTTTTGGTTTGTCTGTTTCAGAATTTGATAAAAGTCGTGCTAAAGGCCAAGATGAACGAAAAGTAAGATGCCCCTGTTTATTTGAGCAAGAAGCGTGTATATACGAGATAGAACTGAGAAAGGATACGAGTGTAACCGTAGCAATCTCCGACCAAGCCTGAACCTCACTTTTTCTGAAACCGCGGAGATGACTGCTTTTGACGACTTGATAAAGCAAGCCAAAGCCGTTAATAAGTGTGACTCGTTGTCAGCTGTGATAATCAAGGCGCTGCGACGATTTCTTGAAACCTTTCATCTCTTAAAACAAGGCGTGTAATAAATCCATTGCCATATTATGCTTAATTGCTCTGATTTTGTAGCGGTATGCATGCATTACGTGACACTGTTAGCCCGAACGCGACATCGCCGCTTTTTACTATTTCTGCCAGCAACATGTATTGTCTAGCACTGAGCTCTGCCACTTAGGTTGGATAGTTGCATAACAGTTTTCTAAACATCATTCACTTCTAAAAAAACAAAATGAGAAAGACCGGTGATAGTTTGTCCGTGCTAACTGTGTGGCAGTATACCTAAAATCTGTTTGCAATAACAAATTGCAAACGCGTTTCATGTTAAAAAGAATCGGCTACATTTGATTCTTTTTTTAATGCTTTAAAATACTTTAAAAGGGCAGCACGTGCTATAGCACCGATTTAAGCAGCGTTGAACTATAACACGACATGCCTCGATAGCCGCACTCGATAAAGAATGCTCACAGAAAGCTTATAGCCTATATATTGCTGTAGGGTACGGTTATCCAAGAGCTGAAGACGATCCACTAAAATTTTTTAGTATCGACACACACCATTGTTGCCTTCTCACCTCATGTGGTTGTTGGGATGCGTAAATATAAATGTCATCTACATTCGTTGGCCATCATATAGTGTGAGTTACGCACACAATAATATGTGCTCGCTGCTCGAAAACAGACCTTCTACAAGATGCCCGCGCCTGGTACATAGTTTTCTTTTCCATCGATCCCAATTTGAGGCAAGTTCGTTATCAGCCATTTTTTTTTTTTTTTGAAGATGGAATGTTTTGTGAAGATGTATGTCATCCTTACATATTCAAGTCACCACATCTCGCGCATGTGTTTTGAGCTCCTTGATCAACCGAGAATATTTATGAAACGTTCCTTCAATGGGTGCGGGGATGCATCGCAGCTCCCAAGTATGCGTTTACTTTGCCACGGGCTAAAACAAAGAACTTTGACAGCTCAAATTCGGTGACTGCGAGGGCGCAGCCTTGCAGCTCTGTAAAACCTACACCCGACGGGCTAGGCTTGGCGAGAGCCAAAAAAATAGGGCAGGTTACGCGATAGGAGCTGAAGATACCTGTAAGTCACGAGGTCGCTGCTGCCGCACCCATCGCCCGTCGCTCAGAAAGGGGATTTTCTCGGCTTACCTTCTCAGAAGAAGCCGGCGCAAAGGGGACCTTTTCTCTCGCCTCCCGGTGCTACTATACAAGAAAGAAAGAGGGCGAGGAGGACTTTACGCCAGGCGGAAGAATATTTCTGCAGGTCCCCCTTTAACAATACCTAGGTGGTTGAGATGAATCTTCAAAGCTCTACTCTAATTATTTTTATGATTTTATTATTTTTGTTCTAAGTGATGGCTTCTTTTATGCTTTGTATTTTCAGAAGTGGGCCTTCAACTCCTTCAGCTGGTGCTGCAAGCCTGCTGGCACAACTTGTGGCCCAGGTACCAGAATGAAGAGCTGAAAGCACTGTTCGAGTGAGAGGACCAGTGGCCCTTGCGCAGCTCGAAAACCGGACCGGGCAGTCATCAGAGCTATTTATGTTCCACTTCCATTAGCTCCAAGATGTTTCGTTGGCACCCTTTAATGGTTTCCGTCCGTGATGTCACAAACAGAATTTCCCTTGTCCTGATTGGCAATATTTGCCTCTACCTCCCTGTAATTGGCAGGATTTCCCTCCCCGTTAGCCGGCATTTGGGTAAGCATTATCAGTATACAGGAAGCTATGGTTCGGCGGGTCGCAAACCCAACTACAGCGACGCTTTTTGTCGCGCACGTTGCTAATAGTCTGCGTCACTAGTTGTGTGCAGTGCAAGCGAAGCAACTCCAGGCAAAAAAAAAAAAGGGCAAGCACTAGGAAGGCTGGACAGAAGAAGAGGGCGAGGCGAGAAAGAGAGAGCACTAGGAACGTTAGAGAGGAGGGTAGGTTTCTCCCCTCCCCAACCTTTCTAGTGCTTGGCCTTTCTCCCCTCGTCTGGCGTTGCCTTTGTCTGTCGTTCACGTAATTATAGTCTGTTACAACTCAAGAATGTAAGGAAAGGGAAAGGAAGGCCGGGGAGGAGGAAGCAGACGAATTGCTGGAGAAGAGAGGAGGAAGTTTTTCCCTCTTCTATCTAGCATTCCGTCTGCTTCCTCCTCCCCGACCTTCCTTTCCCTCGCCCCATCTTCTTGAGCTGTAACTTGCTATAATGAAACAGGGTATACGGGACATGTTGCTTTTTGAAACAATCAAGACTCATGAAAGATTGATAAGAGCCTGTTGGTATGGTTATTTTAATCTTTAGTGGAATAGACCGATCTCACTTAGCGGTCAGCGCATGTGTGAAGCCGCCATAAGTTTAGTTCACAAGAGGCAGGTGGCAGTGCTTGAGACACCTCGTGCCGTCTCGCGCTTTGCACGCGCAGAGCTCCAGCGAGGTTGGGGCACTTGCAGAAAGACGAAAGTTCCCTTGATGCATTGCAGCAGCAGTAGCTTAGCCAAACTGGCCTGTGAAATCAGTCTATTACAATTAAAAAAATTGAAATTATTTGTATAAGTTAGGCAATTCCTTGTTATGTATTTGCCAAATATAATTGTTAGGTGTACATCCTTTAAAGGAATGCTGAAGCAAAATTTTGATTTCGGGAAACAACGCAGAAGCGCTAGGCGGGACGCTACAAACCTGAAAGCATCACGCATAAATCGATATTTCTAACGGATGGTTGTATTTTTGTGAAAGAAGAGCATGCTTGAACAATGGCCAAAAAGGCCCGTGACGTCGCGATTCTGGTTTCCTCCTTTTCTCACTTTGACTCCGCGAGGACGCGAGAAGGGAAGGAAGCAAGGCCGTTTCCCCCCCTCCTCAACTATTCTGCAGGAAACACGATGTCGCGATTCTCACTCATCGCATCCTTATTTTACAAAAATATGGCCATCCGTTCGAGATATCGCTTTATGAGTGGTGTTTAGGGGTTGGTGGCGCCCCGTTGAACACTCCTGCTATCTTATTTTGTGAAGTCTAAATTTCTGTTCCTTTCCTTTAAGACCTGTTCACATTAGCACTACACCTGTGCTGCCAAGTTATTTATCTTGGTGAAGCTTTTAAAGTACTGCATTAAGTCGGTTTGGGGATGCATCACGCTACAATTTACGACAGAGGTGCCCGAAGGTATTGGAATCACTGCATCAAAAGCTCAAAGAACAAACTTACCTGAGTAAAAGGTAAAAAAATGACTATTTTTTTCTGCCTACGGCGCCCGTCTGCTAACTGTGCACCCTTTGACTGGCTCAATACCTGACAGATGGCGACATCAACCCTAGCGGCTTGTAGCTGCTCAGCAGCCGCCCAGTCACACCAAAATCGGACAACCTTTTTGAGTCATAAATGGTGCACACTTTTTCGGTGCTATAATTGTCAGAACATTATTTTATTTTCACCCCCAATAAACCACATTAAATGGACACAAAAATAATCAAACCGATGGTTCGTTGAGTAATTTCAGCTACATGTGGTGTGCTTTTGGCGTGACCGTGGAGCTACTGAACCGCCATAAGGCGTCGGTGCCGTTGCCGCCATCTGTCGGTTGTTGTGCCAGTCGGAGGGTGCGCATATACTAGCACACTGGTGTCATAGGTAGCCAAACCAGTTTTTTTACTTTTTACTCGGGTAAGTTCATTCTTTGAAATTTTTTCTGCGATGCTTTCACCACCTTCAGGCACCTCTCTGGTAAATCGTAGTGCAATACATTGTGAAGCCAATTTATGCGGTGATTTGAAAGGCTTCACCCAGATTCGGGGCATTACAATAGTGCAGTACTATTAGCTAGTGCTGGGAATAGTGCTGATTTTGCTCTTTGTTAATGATCTGATGCTCATACACTGCTGTATCAGTACTAAGTTAAGTTCAAGTCAGCACTGATTTACTGTTGATTTAGCTCTGTGCCGTATATGTGAGCTATCCCTTATAGTCGTTTCTCAAAAAGTTGATAACTCTTGCATGTTTGCAGTGCACACGATTATGATAATGGGAGGGCTTTTGCTTCTTCTGCCTAGTGATTGTGCGAGAGTGAAGAAAATTATAGTTTGTAGGAGTAAATCGCTAGAAATGTGTACTAATTTCAATTTCTTAAGCTTACATGCAGCAAGACAGGTATCCTACAGTTTTTGCAATAGGTCGTCTTGTTTGAAGGTAAACATGTTCGGCAGATATCTGCCTGGTTGGGTGAATTTAAATGTAAAGAATAAAGAAATACGCCAACCAAAAAGTCGAAAATTGTCCGTTTTGTTTGGTTTGACTTTTTAAAAGCATGCAATAAGCTGTCAATTTTTCCGGCTTTCAAAATTTTTACATGCTTGATGACATTTTTGCAGGACTGTCACTCACTCTTAAAGTTACTGAGACTATGAAACGATGGAAAAGGAAACTAGCACAGAAAGGTAGATAGTAATAAACATGTTTAATGTGAACTGTTGAAAATAAGGGTGTACCTTGGTCTTTCTTTTTCTTTTTAAAGGTTATTACAACAAAATTTTAGCACTAATTGTACTGTCTAAACGTTAACTATGTTCTGCCCACACCATGGAGGCACCGATTTTTTTTTGCTAAAAAAGACGCCGAAACAATATTTAAATAAACTAAATACTGTCATGTCGCACCACATAAAAGCATCACCGCTACACGGGAACATGGTGGCAGGCTGTGTGCGCCCGAGCCCTGTCTAACTTGGCTGAACCGGTTTTCTTTTTTTTCCCGTGCTTATTCAACTCCTGCGGAGAGCGAGGAGGGACAACTCAAGCGGCCAGCTTGTCGTGCATTGACATCATCAAGTGGCGAAGCTCACAGCCACGCCAGCCGCCATATAGCCTTGATTGAAGGAGAACCAGACGTCACGAACGTGTAAGCTCACAACCACGCCAGCCCCCACGTAGCTTTGACTGAAGGAGAACCAGACGTCGCAAACGTGATGCATATCGGGAGATCTTCTGAGACACTAGTTTTAGATGTTTTGTGTCTTTTTGAGCGAAAAATTGGTGTCTCCACTGTATGGTCAAAGCATGGTTGACATTTAGACAATAAAATAGGCACTACAATTTTGTTGCTATATCACTTTAAAACAATTCTGCCCTTTTACCATATTTTCAATATCAGTAGTATTGATATTGCTTTGAAGAAACTGTCTTCAATTCACTTCTTGAGAAAAGTCCACTCCCCACCTGGTTTGCAAGGTTCATACGATAACGTCGGAAACATCTGTTGTGTTGATTGTGAGTACATTTTAACTTAAATGCTTGTGCTTTTTTGGTTACAGGTCCCTTCCAGCACTACGCAGGAAAGAGAATGGCCAACAGCAGACTGATTGCAGGAAGAGTAATTGCATCTGCCGCTACTACATATAACAAGCAAGCTGCGATGTCTAAGAAGGAGCAGTCAGAGTGTTTAACATAAATAAGCTGAGGTAAAAAATCTGTGACTCTCATATTATGTTTTATCAAATTCTGTCAAGTTTGAGGTAATTTATTTCAATATTTTAGGACTGATTAAGGAAGAACTTTGAACTTATGGTATGGCTCCATCAGGATGTGGCGTACCTCATTGCCGTCTACTGGGTTTTCCACATCCACTACGTAAAGAAGGCACATAAGATGCTGACTTTCATTGAACGTGGTTTTGCCGACTGCTACATGAAGCCACGGGTGAAGACACTGGAATTGATAAATTTCCACAGAGCGATCGTGGCTTGTGTACCACAGTTAGCCTAGCGTACCCTACATTGTAATAAATACCCCTGTCAGTCGGGCATTTAAATGGCCTTCGGAATGAATTCCTTCAAAGAATCGGCAAATCAGTTCATGATCTCGGCTTTGCCTGTGCCCTTTGGTGTCCGCAGACATTTTTTGAGGAGTTTGCTCTGAAGGCCATTTAAATGGCCGTGTGACGGGGTATAAGCCAGTTTGCGCCCAAGGCAAAATGAGCTCTTGTTACACGACATGTGCAAAACATATTCATAGTGCAATAAATTTATTTCGTGCATTGTGCTACCTGCTTATGCCTTTCCTTCCACACTTCCTGGCTTTGAAGAAACTCCTAGATGGATGCGAAGGAATACTCCCGTAGGTATACGACTCCTAGGAGGATGTGAAAAGACTCCCGTGGGTCCACGTACTAACTCCCAAATGGATGTGAAAGAATACTCCCTTAGGTCCCGGCAGTAACTCCCAGGTGGATGTGAGAGAATAGTCCCATAAGTGCACGTAAAAACTCCCATATGGATGTGAAAAAATAGTCCCATAAATGCACGTAAAAACTCCCATATGGATGTGAAAAAATAGTCCCATAAATGCACGTAAAAACTCCCATATGGATGTGAAAAAATAGTCCCACAAATGCACGTAAAAACTCTCATATGGATGTGAAAAAATAGTCCCATAAATGCACGTAAAAACTCCCATATGGATGTGAAAAATAGTCCCATAAATACACGTAAAAACTCCCATATGGATGTGAAAAAATAGTCCCATAAATGCACGTAAAAACTCCCATATGGATGTGAAAAAATAGTCCCATAAGTGCACGTACAAACTCCCATATGGATGTGAAAGAATAGCCCCATAAATCCACGTAAAAACTCCCATATGGATGTGAAAGAATACTCCCGTGGATCCACGTAAGAACTCCCAGGTGGATGTAAAGGAACATTCCCGTGAGTCCACGTAAAAACTCCCATAAGGATGTGAAAGAATATTCCCTTGGATCCACATAGGAACACTCTGATGGAAGTAAATAAATACTCCCATTGATCCATGAACAGACTCCCGTACTGCTGGGAGTTCGGTACATACTCCCTTGCATCCCCCCAAACACTCTGGCCTGCGTGGGAGTACATTCTGAACTCCCATCCTCCAGAGTATAAAAACCTCCCATAAGCGATGTACTTCCATCTGGGTATATTTTCGTTTAGTGTAGAAGAAAGCGCGAACGAAGTTGGGGCACTGCACACGCCCAACACCGGCCAAGCCTCTCATCCGGGACTATCACTCTTTCTACACAATCAGAAAGGGGGAAAGCGCCGGTAGCCCTCTCCCCTTTTCTCTCTCGCTCTCAAAATGGCGCTACCCACGATAAAACGGTCTATTGGGGAGGAGGACAGACCGTGACGCCCCAAGCGGTTAACTTTAGAACTTGATGGATGGTGACAAGTTCAAATACAAAGACTCAGCGCTCGGCCGACATAACCGAACGCGGCGTCAGCGTTCGGCTGGAGTTCGTGTTCTCCGGCGAGGGCGAGGAGGGGCTCTTTTGTTTCCACAACGGCCTGCATGAACAATGCAGCATGCACGATCCCAGCTCAGCACAAAAGGCGAAGTGGGTCAAGCTTGCATTCTCTGAGGATAGATCCGGCACTTAACGTCGCTTCGTCGATTGTTAGTATTTTTTACATTAAACTGTGCCCCGCGCTCTATTGTAGAAGATGACATGGCCATGCCCATAAGGCTTGTTGGCATGTGCACAGGCCTTGTGTTGAGTAAACACCGAGCGTGGGGAAAACAAACGGGTCAGAGCGCCCCCTATAGTTCGATCTCCTGCCCAATAATGGGCGACCAGCCCACCTCCTCATGCCCCAGCGCGCCGCTTTTTGTTTTGCTTGTTCAGTTCTTTTTAGTTCGCCTAGTTCCCGCCGCTCCCGCTGGCGCTGCTTAGAATCTCCACTTTGGAGATTCTAAGCACATGGGATGGACGTCATTCGAGGGCAGGGAAGCTAGCAGCAAGATAGAATTTGAGGAGCGTTTGAGGGAAATGAAGGAAGAGCAGTGGGCTAGGAAAATTTTCAGTTATTTGTACATGAGGAATGTAGATACCAAATGGAGAAAGCGAACTAGAAAATTATCAAGCAAATATTTGGGCGGCAGTGGGGGCGCCAACCAGGAATTACGGGTTAAGAAAAGGATAAAAGAAACAGAGAAGGGTCTGTGGGAAACGGGTATGCAGACAAAACCAGCACTGGAGACGTACAGAATGTTCAAACAGAAAATTTGCAAAGAAAATATCTACGATAATTCTAGGGGAAGCTCTTTGTTGTTTGAGGCCAGGACAGGAGTATTGCGGACTAAGACGTACCGGGTTAAGTACCAGGAGATGGACACTTTATGTAGTGTGTGTGGGGAGCAGGAGGAAACGGCTGAACACTTAATACTTTTCTGTAAAGGGCTTCACCCAACAGTTAACAGTGACCGGGCGGCAACAGTTAACAGTGACCGGGCGGATTTAATCAAAGCATTGGGTTTTAAAGACAGTGAAGGAAAAATAGATTTTACACGGGTAGAAATAACCAAGCGGAGGTTATCAGACTGGTGGCTAAAATCGAGGCAGGGGTGAGATTTAATCTTGGATTTCAAAACATATAATTAGATTTATAATGTTGGCAAGGTGGCACAAGCCACCGCCCGATTCATAGGGTTTAGCCAGATCCATCCATCCATCCATCCACTTTCCCCGCTGCTTAGTACGCTCGGGAAGCCTGGGGAGGCTAGTACAGGCTGTCTTTTGGCACGTGCACGCGTGGACGCGTGGTTTTTTGGGTTGTAAAGTAGCTTAACGTTAATGGTAAAGTGGAACTCAACGACGGGCTGTGATGGTCTTCTGCTGTGTGCCGCTGTTGAAGTCGAGCACGCGGACTTAGACGGGGGTCGCTTTCCACGAGTTCCCGGTGACGGAGATCCGGAACGACTGGCTGAAGAAAATCTCTTGCCAAGCAGAAGGCAAATCAGTTACCCACCAAACTATGTAGCATAAAGAGAAAATAGGTTCTCTTCATGTTCATAACACAAAATAGGTCGTGGTACATATAAGTTTACAGCGTCATCCTTTACACGCCGTGTTGCGAATGTTGGACGCTGTATTATAACCTTCCTCTTTTTGAGCGTTTAGTTAAATATGCAGTGATGTTGATACACCTACGTACCGGATCAGCCGTCATTCATCGGAAGAAATGATGTTCACGTGTTTATGTTGCGAGCTCGCGAATTTCAGATGACGCGGAACTTGCTGACAGGGTGTATATTTTAATTATGAGCATGCTAGACGTCGTTTGTTCATCTGATACTGCTTACTGTATTCGTTACTGTTTTCGAGTTAGTGCGTTACTAATAAACCTAATAAAGAAGTCAGTTGTCTGTGTCCTAGTGAAAATAAAAGAATAGTAGTAAATATACAGCTTGTCTCTCTCTCTCCTATTTTAACCATTGTTATGAGTCTATTTTAATGGTCTATTTCAAACATTTTTACGCCTTTGCCTTTCCTACAGCATTATTTCAAGAGATTGAATATACGTTTTCTTCATGTATACAATATAGTATGTTCATTACTGGCCTGGTAAAACATTTATGAACGGACAAGAGCCATGTCCTAAAACCGAAACTAATATATTTTTATGAAAATTTGGAGTATTTCTGGGTGTGCATTCTTCACAAAAGGTATTAAACTAAAGCCGGTCGTATTAAGTGAGAAAAAAGGGTGTACGCGTGGCCGCGCTATAGGACTCGAAGCTATACTGATAAGCAAACACTCCCATTGGTCTCCGTTGGCTTCACATGAACTTAGCTCTTCTCAAAGGAAAAAAATAAACAACTTAATTAATATACCGGCATTACAAAGCGCTGTCGCTTTACTCTGTTTACAGAACATGTCAAGAAAGCTATGTGGCTGTCGACAGAAACGGTTACAATCAAACTCGTGGGTTTTATCAACACAACCGCCGCCCGTCGCGTGTGACCGCGCGCGCATTTGGAGATGATACGCGGCGGCGCCTGGCGGATTTTGCTGTCCCCAGCCGTGGTCACGTGGTATTTTCCGGTACACGCGCTCCCGTAGAGAGGGGCGAGCTGACCTGGTCGCCCTTTATAGAGTTGGTCGTGGTGTAACCTAATCATGCCGTCATTGGAACAATGCTGGTTGAAGCTTGCACAGGGATTCTGCACGTGGGGCTATCATGCTACATACGTACGATCGCCCATATGTCGTTGATATTTTCGACTACCGATGTAGCGCATCCCACAAGTTTAAGTAAATGTTTTTTTGTTTTTTTTTGTGCGCATGCTTTCCTGTTTTTGTTTATTTTGAAGCATAATCTAGTTAGCTTCAATAGTGCTCTGAGGGAACGCCAACAAGGCCGACAATTTTCTTCAAATTTATATCGACCCTTTTTTTTTCGTTGGTAACCATTTTACTTTTTATTGTCTATACTTCGTTTCAGCTTCCGTCCGAGCGCAGCCAAAGCTACGTGTGGCCGGAGCCAATCACACGCCGGCAATAGGTCACACGATCTCGCCTGCACTTTTGTATCACTCCGCTGCGCTGCTGCTAGTCCGCGCCGCCCGCGCTTGCCGAGTATTTCGTCTGCTACGGCTGTATCAACGGTATCGTCTGCTACAAATTTAAAAAGTGCCCTTTCAAGTTCTGAAACTTAGTCACAGGGGATGTCAGTCCGTAGGCTGGCCGCTGGCGTCCGTGTCCGAGCTTTCCACCATTTCGACATAGTTTCGAGATGTAAGTACATATTGCAAGGTGCCCGATGACCCGGCCGTTGATGTTTCGTTGTATTTTCTGGATATACCAGGGCTCGAGACGCGATCCTTTCCACCAGATTCTCGGCGTTCAATCTGATATGCAGGTAAAGGGGTGCCCTGATTTAGCCGCGTATCAGTGAATTGTAGTGGGCCGGACGCTTTTCTTGTTTACAACACAATCGCGGTACGACGCGACCGGAGTCTCCTGCCGACTTTGAATTTTTGAATGTAGGCATTCATCACGACCTCTCGCGCCTGACGCCCAAACGTGCCTTTGCGAAAGGACGTTTTCAGGCGACTCGGTAAGTGAAGCAGCGAAGCACATGATTCGACCATTGCGGGATGAAATCACACAAAAACCGAGCGCTGCAGCAGTGTTGCCAGCGGATGTACGTGCTTTCACCAAACCACATGCATTTACATATATTAATAAAAACATAAACTTCAGATATTTAATTCCTTTAGTTGCAAATCATTCTTAGCAGTACACATCTGGAATATTGTGCAATGTTTACGCACAAAACAGTTATATATAAAAAAATACTTTGGCGGACTACTTTGTGGTGCGTAGGAATGCTCTTCCCGAAGTTGCGAACCGTCCCTCAGCCTTTGGCTGCGCTCGGACGGAAGCTGGAACGAAGTATAGCTCTTTTTAATTTTGACAGTAGGCTTCAAGTTGAGTTTCGAGCTTCGTGTCTCTCAGTCGCTTTTTGTCCTTTTGCTCTAGAATTTTCTTTTTTTTTATATATATAAGCAAACCTTACCTCATTCGTTTTGGGACACCCGGATAGCAAACTTGAGCAGAGACAGACGGAAGTATTTGAGAAAGAAGAGAGCACAGGGGAGGGGCGAGCCTAACGGCCTCGGAACGGATTGCTTACCAAGGTCGCCCGGCTAAACTCATGGCGCACCCTCTCTTTCCCTCAGAAAGGGCGACAGACGTGATGAGAGAACAGTTACCCTCCCGTTTTCCCCACACAAATCTCCTTTGTGGGCAAAGAGGACTCGGCGTCCTTGAGCGGGAACGAATCCGTTCATTCCTAAGCTGACAGTACAGTGGGAGCTACGCGCCCGCCGGATCAGTCATCACCTGCTTCGCTCTCTGCGCGTGGTTACGGGAAGGAGCGTGATCACGTGATTAAATTTAGACGTGCGATTGGTTCACCGAACACCTTGGCTTCCACTACCCTCTCAGCTCAAGGGGTGTCGGAGTCCAGCCCGCGAAACACACACAGAAAGTGAGGTCACGTTGACCAAGGCCAGACGATAAGGTAGGGGTCGACTGGAGGACGGTGGGGACTGTTCGACTGGTTCGGGGAACTTTCGGCAAAATCGACGAAGTTCGCCATCGTGAACAGTGTTGCGCAACCGGGAACTGCAAACGGGCAGAAACAGCTCTTTTCTCCAAGAGAAAATAATGGACCTTTTGTAGAAACATCGGTTCGAGAGTAATAGGTTCCAGTACCCTCTCTCTCTTCCTTCTGGCCGAGCAGAGAGGGAAGATGGTTTCGTCAAGTTTCGTTGTGTCCACTTCGGGACGGAAGATTACGCAGGATGGGGACAAAGGCGAGGTTGGGGGAGCCGTATCTGGGTCACAGCGCTTCAATGGGTGAACAGGATGTGGCTGACATTTTTGGTGTGGAACGGGTGGGAGAGGATTTACGCGCGCGTTGTTTTCTCGCCACCTAGCCTCGAACCCAGTCGCGTGTCTAGGTGGCAGCACATATTCGCCAAGAGGTCCATTGCAAGATCAACGTGCGCATATCAGGACATCGTGGTGCCAGTTTTTAAGTTGTTTTATTGCATTTTATTGCTTAGCGGACTGTTTTTATCGTGCGAAGCGGCTCGGCATCTTCGCCATCCACGCTACCTCTACTGGAAACGGCAAAAACGGTGTTTTTAGAGCTCCGATATCTTAATCCGATAATGCCAAGTGCGATCTTGAGCACGCGGATTGTCAAAACTTGTGCCACTAAATAAGCTACGCTTCAGAGTAACGGTATCTCAAAACGTCCCATTCGCATTTGAACCGTGCACATTTCGACCTTTTCTCATTTGGTCCTTCTCGTTTGAACCTTCTCATAAGATCCGAATCGTGTTTTTCGCAACTGGACCCCATTCTCATTTCGCCTGTTCGCGCTACGACCGAATGACACTTGTTCGGCATGCTTCTAATGTCGTTATGCCTTCGCGGCCTTTTTGATGAGCCTTACCTTAGTTGGATTCCCAGCATACCATCAGATATATGTTATGTGTAGAGGTACGCACTGAGAATTGTACATTGACGCCTGCTTCCCTTTATCTAAGCAAACAAGAAAAAAAAAAGCGATGAACATTTAATTTGGAAACTTTGTTTGAACAGAAATAGCATACATAATAGCAGTGGTTCTCAACCATTGATGTTTTGCAGACGCCTTCTAGAAAGGCGGAGATGATGGAGGACCCTGTTTGGGGTGCGGGGAATAGAAACGTATAAGTTATCATGATAATGATTTAATAAATAGATATAACTAATTGCTAATGTAAAGTAGACTTATCTCATTGACATACATACGAGAGTACTCTCCCGAAATTTGGAACGTTTCTTCTCAATGTGAAGAAAGACAACTAATATCGCCGTGCGTGACTGATGAGACGAGGGCTTCGCGGACCCCCTTTGAGAACCCCTGCATTATAGAAGTGGTGGCATTGTCCCAAGTCGAGAGACCTCGAATAACGTGACATTTCGGAATATGATCTGGCTGCGATAAATAGTTGGTCTGTTTAATTGTCAGCTAGTAGCTTTTTACGACGACCTCGACGCACTGCTAAAATCCTTCGCAGAGAGAGTATGCCTGCAGTGTGGCACACACACACACACACAAAGTATATCAATGTATTAATATTACCCTAAAAAACGATTTTGGTATAGGAAGAGTCAAGTGCATGCGACGGGTCAAAGCGAGATATTTTTGAGAATGGCTGTTTTGAAAAGGGCTAGGTGAGAAGGGCGAAACGAGAACGGGCCCAAATGAGGAGGGTTGGAATGCGAAAGACAAAACGGGAAAGAGCCAAATACGCCAGGTCCAAGCGAGAAGATCTTTTCGAGAATGGTTGTTTTGAGAAGGGCCAAGTGAGAACGTTGAAACGAGAACGGGCTCAAATGATAACCACCCCATTGGCCGTATTGTGGCTTAAAATCATGGTTGGCAGTTATGTGAAGCTTTATCTGAAATCAGAGAAAATGCCTTTTTCGTCCTCTACAAATGTTTAAACAGTTCGCGACAAAGCAAAGCTGTATTACATGAGCTTCCTTGTCAGCGAACGGAGTGCCGATACTCTAGACGCAGCTCATTTAGTGGCTCTAGTCCAAACCATGGATATATTCTCGGCAGCCCCTACACACCTGTGACCTTCCTTTTGTTGTGTGCATACATGTCACTACTAGCTTCGACGGACCGAAGACGCAACGAACCGCCCTTCCTTCCATGTGAGTGACAAAGAGAGGACCTCTTGACCATCGGGGACATGTGTTCTTGCTACGCGATGTACGCTTTGTCATGATCCGATGAGTTTGGACTGCGTCGAACTCTGTGACAGGAATATTCGACGAGTCCAGCCTGTAACCCACAGAGATCGGCCCGACAGGCCTTATACAGCGCTAATTGTAAGTATTTCTTTTTTTATTCTAATAGACTGATGTTCTGATTGGTTATTCTTTTTTGTTCGAAGTCATTTTTATTTTATTTTTCCTGTTAAAATATGGGTGTCTTCGTGTCGCAAGATGTTTGCCTCCCAGCATATCTAAAGCTGAATACCACAGAAGCGTTGGTTAACCCTTATTTCCCCAAATTCGGTTTGTTGGCTGGAAGTGGAGTGTCAGTCATTTTCTTTACTCGTCAAGCTTTTTTTACGTGCGTGATTTATTTTAAATTCTTGATTGATTCAAGCGTTATGTTCTGTTCAACTGTAATGTTCCTCTCGTATAACAGGCTATTTATTGAACTGTCAAATTCGTAGTACATTTGACACTGGTGAGCTGAAAAAGGCCAGTGATTTGATTTATAACTGGTAAATATTATGGAGGAAATATTAGTACATTTGTAACTACATATTTCTGTGCCGCAAATGCCGTAAATGTAAAGTTATTTTTTTTTTCCAAATCAACGTAGAGATATAGGTGTTAATTTAAATGGTAAGATTGTAATTAACAGGTCTTAAGGCTAGATGGAGGGTTGAGGAACCCTATGATGTTGCAAGAATAGGGCTAAGCAATTTATGGACTAACCTTTCTACTATTTTATTAATTTCTTTAATCACTATCAGTATTTAATAATAGATCGGTTGAGCTCTGAGTTAGGAGAAGTCGGGCGAACAAAACAACAGTTAACGCCTATGCCGGCTTGCTGGAAACAGCGTCTCAGCTGAGACTAGGGAAAGCACTGTCAAAGCCAGCGCAGAAGCTGAGCGCGACTCATACCTCGTTTCAAGACGCTCGCGCGCCCCACCCTTTGCAGTGCTTTTTTTCAACCATTGTCGGCTGGGACGCTGATTTCAGCAAGTCGGCCCAGGTGTCTTACTTGCTCATCTATTTGTTATATAAGGCAGTACTGCTATCGCCTAGAATACTCAAGTTTATTGTATACAAAAGAAAGAAAAATATTCGCTGGAAAATAAAGCTTTAATTATAGGAAAGTAAACATTAAAAAAGTCGGTAGGCCTTTCTGAGATTTTATGTTAGAGAGCAACTCAATCGATTAATCGAACAGTTGATTAAAGGGCGACGAATAATAAAGCTATATTTTATTTGGATATTCATAATTGACAAAAGTAAGAGAGAACTGACAGTGAATGAAGATGAAAGGTAAATGAATATTTAAAATTACAGTGGTATGAGGTGGCCTAGTGGGAACTGGCACCTGAATCGAGGCCCCTGATTATGTTTCTTTCAGAACTGTGAGCCCAGAACTCTGCGTGGGATCCCGGCCATCACGTTCTTGCCCGGTTCACAGCTAGCAGGGGTGAATCCTGGCACTCATTTTTGCTTTAATTTTTCTTTAATCGTAATACTTAATAAAATGTATTGACGGTACACTTTGAATTGCATGCTTCTATATTTACCTGAATGCGATAAAAAAATTCCACAGTGAATGTGGCTTGTTTACTGAAGCTTTCTTTTTAGATGTATAAAATGTTCAACTGACCACTATAAATACATCTGAAAAGAAAGCTGTATGTCCGCTAAAATGGCTGCCGAAAATAGTACAACCCGCGCTTGAAATCGGATGCCGAAATTTAAATTGCCAGGGCATAAGGTTGGGAGCCAATATTGTATAAGCCAATGATTAAACTTGGATGCCAATATTGGTTGGAGGATTCACAATGAATAGTGGTCTTAATGGTTTAGGTGCTGCTGAAATTGTGGCCCAACGTTGGGCTTAAATTTTGATTAAAAGGCGGTCCAACGATGGCATAAATGATGGTCCAATATTAGCCTAAATATTGGTTGAATCGTGGTCCTACATTAGCATTAGTTAATGGTCCAACGTTGGATCGGGTAACGGTTTCGAGAAAATCAACATTAGGCCAACATTGGAGCCAATATTTGCCAGTTGCGGGCCTATTTGGTCAAACTATGGTGTGCTGCTTGGGGCGCAGTATATCGTCTAAAAAATAACCCACTATGTTTTTTTTTTTTTTTTTTTTTTGTTAATTGCGGAGGTGATGTGTTTTGTCGTCTGCTCTCAAGCGCGCTCTCGCTGTACTGAATCATCGGTCTTCCGCGCGCAGATTCCGTCTGCGACGCGAGTGACTTGTACAGTCATTATATAGAGCTGTGACTCTAGTGTGTAGTGACTTCAATGCGTGCTTTGCGATCCGTGATCCCTCATTTTTAGCAGACCGTTTTTGCACCTTCGATGCGATATACTTCAGCGGTGCGATCAGCCATGGAGCAGTTATAATAATAATAATATTTAATAATAATAATAATAATAATTAATAATTATAAGAAGAAGAAGAAGAAGAAGAAGAATTTGTTTATTTAATGTGCCCCCCCCCCCCAAAAAAAAAAACAACAAAAAAACACGCGGGTCTGTGACATTGGCGCACACAAGACAAAACGAAGAAACACAGCACAGGCACAGCTTAAAATGTACAAATTAGCATGACTACAAATAGGTCGCACACTTCACACAAAACGCAATAGAGTTTCAACTTTAAACTAGACTTGCCAACTTCCTGCGAAAAACTGGGAGATCTGTGAAGATCTTCAAGCTAGATGGTGAGATTGTATTAAATAAAATTTGCATACGGGACAGTGGTGAGAGTTTAGACATGAATTGAATATAAAAGACAGTAAGATTTCTGGTAACGCGACAAGGAGTTATGCCTGGG
The DNA here is from genome assembly GCF_016920785.2 of Ixodes scapularis. Lineage (NCBI taxonomy): Eukaryota > Metazoa > Arthropoda > Arachnida > Ixodida > Ixodidae > Ixodes > Ixodes scapularis. The sequence continues at coordinate 28,118 of NW_024610272.1, read as the reverse complement.
AGCGTAACGGGCCGGCTGGAACCACGGCTACTGTTCTCGCACCGATTACAAAATTTCGATTCCGGCGTCTTACGGGACTCGACAGGTTTTAATCACGACTGAAAGTAAACATCTTGCTGTCCTTTAGCTGCGGCAAGTATATTTGAGGTTGTTAAAATTCGTGATAAAAAGAAATGAAAAAAAAAACAAAAAACAGGAGATGTGCATTCCCGTTTTTTCTATTTATATTCCTAAAAAGTTGACGCACAGTCCCTCATGCGTCCATGGCCTAGCAGATAAGAGGTCTGCTACTTTGGCCTACCTAGCGAGTGGATTTTCAATTAAAAATATTAAGGAAACCAACGCGTCCTGGGTTTCAAAACCCAGGACGGAATGGTTTCCTTCATATTTTTCCTTGTGAAATTTTTGGAAATAAACAGTGCTTTAAAAAAAGAAAAAAAAAAAAAACAGGTTTCCAGACTAACTTGTCAAACCAAACAGGTCTCCAAACAGAAAGGAGCGAAAACAGGGCGCGCCATCTATCGGCCTTCTTTCCAAGGAATTCCCGCGACGCCGGAGTTGCCACGCGTGTGCTGATCGCTCTAATCCCCACACCCGTTTTCGGCCCTTTCGCCTTCCTTAGCCTTGCCGCCGTGCCCGGCCTTCCCCCCTTTTTCGGCCTTGACACCCCTCCCGGCCCTTTCGCAGTCGTCGGCCTCGCCCCCGCACTCGGCAGTTCCGGCCCGCTCGGCCCTAATCCACGCTTGGCCCTTCCGCGAGGGCCGGCCGAACTGGTAGTGACCCCATTTTCCTACCTTGCGGAAAATGGCTTTCGTTGGTCGGTCTTTAAATCGGTAATGACAGCAAGGTAGACGCTATGCGTGTTTAAGGCCAATCCTGTCTCCGGTTAGGGTCACGTGACTACTGTCTCAAAGCTGGCGATAAGGCAGAGCACGGAACCTGCCTAAAGCACAAGGTCACGCATAACTTATTGCACTATCAACCTTGGGTAGAAGTGACAAATTCTCTCGCTCCGTTCATTGTTGAGATGCCCCTGAAGATAAGCCTTTGTAAGCGCACCCCACCCCCGTTCTGGCCTGCTTGCTTTGTACTCCTTCTCTCTTTTTTCTCTCTCTCCCTAAGCTGAAGGCGCGGTTGCTGTGCGTACTCGCCGGACTTGAATCCGCTCTCTGTGCGCGGGTAACGGCAGAAGTGTGATCATGTGGTTTGACGGATGACACATTACCCGTTGACAAACTCGGAATGCCTGCGTTGCAAGGACCGGACCTAGTTTCGCGCGTGATGCGGCCTGCGGGGTGCAGGCCCGCTGTGGATTTCGCTTCTGTGGTAAATGGTATCTCGTTCGAAAAGTCCTACCCGTGTCGATTTCTTCAAAGAGGCCCAAGACATTCTTGTGAACAGTTTAGTGTCCGTTTCGGCAAATGGCAGCGTGTGCTACATTGTGTTGAATCTTCACGGATCACTTCCTTGTAGTTTTTGTGTTTGAGTGGTTGTTCTGCAGTGCCCGTGTTGACATATAAGTCGGATTACATCTTTCAAGTCCAGTATTTTCAACGTAAGTGTGCTGCAACCTACTTGATGATCATTGTCCGTTCTTGTATGGGCAATCTTCCGGATAACCTCTAGAATTGGGCATTGCCTATCTCCTGGCAGCTGGGAGAATAATTTTCCCGCAATCTTACCGACAGTCGCCTGCCATTATCTGTCTGAAATAATGTCACAACCGCAGGTAGAATACTGACTTTTTTATTCTACCTGCGTTTCGCAAAAACACGTTTCGTTGCCACCTTTCTGGTCGACATTTACGTTTCATCGACATTCGTTACGCGAATTGCGCGCTGTAGGGGCATTTCGTCGCGCGTGTATTCCTGAGGCGCGTGCTCACCGAACCAGCCCACCCTTTCACGCCGCTTCATGCTAATCTGAAGCGGTTCATTGCAACAAAAAAAGAAGAAAAGAAAACATATTTTGAGTTTTTTTATGAAACATCGCGTGTTGATGAAACGATCTGTCTATGAAATGTAGTTCGATGAATTGATTGCACCGCCAATGAGGGGCGACTAGTGGTAGAATTTTGGCGAAACAATTCTGTCAGCTGCCGGGAGACTGGACACTACCCAAGAATTACCCCGGTTGTTGCTTGCTTTGCAGTCTTTTTAATTGTATCACAGCTGAGTAGTACCTCTTCACATATTACGAATTGCTGAGATTGTGCTTGTCTACAGAATAAGCTGTGTGTAATAAACTGTTAGGAGATTTCAAAACAATCCCTTGTGTCTGTTTACCTTCCTTTTTGCAAACAACTTGGCGAGGGCACTTGCAAAGAGCTGGGAGAGTGCAACGATGGCCAAAAATCAGCATGACGGCCAACATTGGATCGGGTCGCGCTTCCAGTGTTGTCCAATATTACGCCGGTCTTCGCCAATGTGGGAGCACCTTGGCTGGAACCATGGTTTAGCGATGGCCCAACATTGGCACCAATGATGGGGCCGACATCGGCTGGAACGATGGCTGAACATTGGCACCGATCACTGGGCCAACATTGGAAAGGGTAGCGCTTCCAATATTGTCCAATATTGAGGCCGGTCTTTGCCAATGTTAGGCCAATGTCGGACCGACATTGGTGTGCTGCCTGGGTAGCAAAGATGTCGAGGCCGTCTTCGGTACCAAAGTGCGGACGGAATCCAATCTGGGCGTCGGGGTAGCAGTGACGTTCCTCGAGCCACCACGATAAACGGGCTGCAACGAGGCGTTCGTACAGTTTGCAAATTGTGGGTGTGAGAGAAATTGGGCGTAAAGCAGAGAGGCTAGTGGGTGGTTGACCGGTTTTCGGAATGGGTACGACGATCGAGTGCTTCCAGTCAGGTGGGATGAAGCCTGTGCGCCACACTTCATTAAAAGTTTCGAGGAGTGATTCTAAGGCAGCACCTTCCAGATTCCGAAAAACTGCATACGGCAGACCGTCGTGTCCCGGAGCGGTGTTGGCTTTGACCTTCTCTATGGCAGAGATAAGTTCGGCCAAAGTGAAATCAGATGCAGCGGGGTCCTCCGAATTTTCAACCGGATTGGGAGGTGGCGGAATGGCAGGACGGTCGTGATGCGGGAAGAAGTGAGCTGCCGCTTGCTGGGCAAACGCGTCCTCGTCCAGTGCCATGGCTAGGCGGATGCTCTCGGCATAGTCTTTAACTGTGGGGGACTTTTCCATGGCGTGGAATACTCGCCACAGATGTCTGTTCCCCCGGGTTGAAGAGAGGCAGTCACACCAATCCAACCAACGGGAACGGCAAAGTTGTTTTCCATATTGGCGAGCTTTGGCTGTAACCTTGTGTAACGCGACCAGGGCTGAGCTGTCATCCGGGTTCCGTGATACGTAAAGGTCCGCTTGCCTACGGTGCGCCCATAGATTGAGGAGGATAGGTATCTGGATTTGGTTGGTCTTCGTCAACCGTTGTTTTGGTTGTGTGTGCCGACAGTACCGTAGACAGCGTTTGTAACGCCGTCGCTGGGGTGAGCGTCGTTGTGCGATCATCGGCGCGTACGGCATCCCACGACGTGATGCGAACGAAGCGCCGTAACTTGCGAAGTTGCGTTTCAGCGAGGTGGATAAAAATCGGAGCGTGATCACTGCCCCAGGTATCGGGTTCAACGTGCCAGCGTGGATTGCTTGGTCCAAGCCACCATGTGAGGTCGGGTGACGACAAGCCAGCGCGTGGTCGGGTATGGGTGCCTGGCAGGTTGAGGAGGAGGAAGTTACGGTCCGAAAACGTGTCGTTTATATGAGTACCCCGTGGGCTGTCTGCAGAGTAACCCCAGGCGGAGTGGGCGCCATTGAAATCACCGCCCACAAGGATAGGAACGCTGGGGTGTGCAGCTCGGAGATGACGAAGCCAGCCTAGGTTGGGGGATGAGGAGGAGGGCCGGCCGTAATATGACACGAGAATCACAGGGGTGCGGGCAGGTTGGGTGAGGGCAGCGACGACCTCTTGGCGAGTGTTGCACCATTTCTGTAGATTCAGAGACGTGTGGGGTACTGAGGAGTTTACATAAACCGCAGCTTTGCCAGGGTAGAGGCTATTATCTATGTGACGGCGGTCCGGAATCGAAGGAGTACCCTACTGAAAAAAACCATTTGGCGCCCATATGAAAATAAACGGGTCCATACCGGTAACCGTTTAACCATACTGGTCACCAGTTTGTCAAAGGGGTCCCCCGTATGAGCCAGAACGGTCACCTATTTGGCAAACGGGTCGCTCGTCTGGGCAAATGGGCGACTCGTTTGGGCAAAGTTGTCGCACGTTTGCTCAAACCGGCGACCATGTTGCAAACTGCACCAGTTTAACCAAACGGCTCTCCGGAGCCCGTTTGATATTGAACGTACAGATCGGCGGCGTGGGCACGCCTAGCGTTTCAGCAGTGGCAGCCAATGTTTTCCGGAAGGCTGGGAGCGCCGGTTCATCGATTTCAGATCGTCCGCGTAATGCAAGTAATTATATTTATATTTCAATATCGCTGATTTTCGATTATACTGCAACTAAAACTAACACCTTTTTTTTTTTTGTTTTACGTAAACGCGCGACGTTGGTGAGCCGATATTTTTGACAGACCTTTAATACTTTGTCCATCTTTGTTGCCTCAATTTACTTATTCAGCTCGAATCTCTCTTGCAGAAGACGCGACCGCGTGAAAGAATGTACGTCTAGACTCCGTTTCACTTTAATTCAAGACGCAGCGAAGGTGGCACGCGTACACGCGGCTGCAAGAACATCGAGCATTGCGAGAGCACGCCCGCCGTTGCAGCACTCAAACTACGAGCTTGCGCTGAGTTCTTTCTTCGCTCGGGCGCAAGCCGAGCTTCTGGCAGCCCCGCCGCCATTTCCAAAGTTCGAGCGCGCGCGCGCGCGCGCGTTTGTTCTTCGGGACTACAAAAACGCATCTCCCTGGAATGCCTGGGGAGAGGGAGAGGGGCTGTCCCGGTGGTCCCAGCACCTTGACCTCGCCCCCTCCCTCCTCTCTTGTCACCCCTGTCACGTGACCCACAGCAGCGCGCGAGCTACACGCTGATAAGCATCGAGATCCGGAAGGGCGCGCCTTGCAGCCGCTTTTTTCTTTGTCTGCTTGTTGTCAGTTGCTGCTCGAAGTTCGCTCGTTCTACCTGCTTCAATCTGTCGCCTAACCCTGCGGTCTTATTGGGATGTCTCTCGACAACGTATTGGATGTGCACCAAAGCTATCAGTGTTCGAAAAGACCCACGTGTATGTCGGCAACGAGCGATTCTTCAAAGAAGTCGCAAATTCTCGCGGTTTGGTTGGGTTCGGCAAATGACAGCTTGTGCGCCGCATCGTGTTGAAACTTCCAAGGAGCCGTTCCCACTCGTTTGTGTTTGTGTGGTTGTCCTGCTTTGACCGTGTCGACAAATATCACGGATTACCTCTTTCAAGTCCGCTATTGTTATGGTAAGTGCACTGCAACCTACGTGTTGGCAACGATTGAGCGTTCTTCTACGCGTACCCTTCTAAATTATCTAAAGAATTATGAAGCGCCTATTCGCGCGGCAGCCAGGAGAATAATTTCCCCGAAAGTCTACCTGTATAGTGTTCACAGATCGCTTGCACGTTTGTACTTGTCTACAGCAGAGGTAATAAACTTCGAGGAGAATTGAAAACAATCTTTTGTGTCGGTTTTCCTGTCCACTTACAAGCACCTACGCGAGTGCATTTGTTCTACGTGTTTTCTCCATGTTATAAATACGTTTATGAATTTCGGGACGTCTTAAATATGTTTAAGATAACCAACCGCCCAGACGATACCCATTTAGGGCTAGCGCATAATTTGCCATTTCGAAGGGCACGTTCAAACGTGTGGTCACGTGCCATGTCGAACGGGTACTCGTACCATACGGCACCTGTATCAAACGGGTACCGTTTCGAACGGGTACCGTTTCCAAACGGGTACCCGTATCCCATAATCACGTTTGATCCAAACGGATCGACAGGTTTGATTCAAACGGGCGACCAGTTTGCCACCCGTTTGAATTTCAAATGGTTTTTTTCAGTAGGGTATGGTAGCCACAGAAACCAGATATGCGACATAAGGCATTATGCTCCTGGAGGAGAAAGGCCCAGGGAAACAACTTGCCTTCTTTTATGCGAAGGTTAATTTCAGTTACTTTAGGGGTCAAACCTCGGCAGTTCCATTGCACCACGATGGATGATGTATTAATGGCCATTGGGAAGGTTGAAAGCTGATGCGATCATGGCCATCAGCTGATGAAGGAGAGTCATTATCGCAGCCACCGGGGCGGCCGCGGGCTGGGGGTTAGCGGTTGTCGAGAGCTGTGATGCTGGAACAGTCAGCGGAGCGGAGGCCGCCGTATGGGGTTGCCGCTGACGCCTGAGGCGCGTCAGCTCTGCGAGGTGTTGTTTCGTTTTTTCTATCGCCTGATCAAGTGAAGCGAACTCGTCGGAGTCGGCTATCTTCGGTAGCGACGGCGAGACGGTTTGGCGAGATGCTTTCCGTGACGTCAGTGCACGAGCCTTCTGTGCGTACGTACATCCCAAGCAGCACCAGAAACTGAATTTCGAACGGCCGACGGTTGGCCAGTGTCTGGACAGCTTGGCCACTTTAAGTGCGTGGCCACCGGAGACATAAACAAGGCCGGCAAGGGTCCGGCCACAAACTAGCTGTTTTTAGCTTGTCCGCCGGAGACTTAAACACTGCCGGCAAGCGCCTGGCCAGAAGTGCTCATTTTCAGCTTGGACGCCGGAGACATAAACCCGGCCGGCAAGTGTTCGGCCAGCAGTGGTGATTTTCAGCTTGGCCGCCGGGGACATAAACACGGTCGGCAAGTGTTTGGCCAGCAGTGGTGATTTTGAGCTTGGCCGCCGGGGACATAAACACGCCCGGCAAGTGTTTGGCCACAAGTGCTGATTTTCAGCTTGGCCGCCGGAGACATAAACACGGCCGGCAAGTGTTTCGCCAGCAGTGCTGATTTCCACCTTGGCCGCCGGAAACATAAACACGGCCGGCGAGTGTTTGGCCAGAAGTGCTGATTATCAGCTTGGCCGCCGTGGACATAAACATGGCCGGCAAGTGTTTGGCCAGTAGTGCTGATTTTCAGCTTGGCCACCGGAAACATAAACACGGCCGGCGAGTGTTTGGCCAGCAGTGCTGATTTTCAGCTTGGCCGCCGGAGACATAAACACGGCCGGCAAGTGTTTCGCCAGCAGTGCTGATTTCCACCTTGGCCGCCGGAAACATAAACACGGCCGGCGAGTGGTTGGCCAGAAGTGCTGATTCTCAGCTTGGCCGCCGTGGGCATAAACATGGCCGACGAGTGTTCTGCCAAAAGTGCTGATTTTCAGTTTCGCCGCAGGGACACCCATAATCTAAACTTTCATCGCGTTGACGAAACTTTGGCATAACGACGGGCAGCGAGAGAAGCATCACGAGCGAGTGGTTGGCAGAATATTAGTGCGTGCATCGCGCGAACACTGTTAGCGCAAGCAAACGATCACCGTTTTATTCAGTTTTTTTTCGTTAGACTTGAAAGGCTATTGTCTTAACTAGCACTGTCGTGTGATATGTTCATTTGGAACATTATACTAGAAGTGGGAAAATATTGTGCCCGTCGTTGTTCTATGAAAATAAAATACGAAAGCAGCGCCGACGTCATCTTCGCGTTAACTATACCGCTCTGTCGCCGCGCGGCGCTCTTAGCGCGAATGCCACATCCGCGATTTTTCGGTTACTGCTCCACATATTTACTTCCCAACTGCACTCGAAGAAAAAAAAGTTGTAGTCGGGTGCATCGGGCGCAGATGCTCCCCTTTCCTGGAAGACGCACCCACCGTTACCCCGCCAGTGTACCTGTATACCGACCATAAGCCCCCTTCTCTACCTTAAAAACCTATAGGTGTATCAATGCACTCAGCTTAGTAAACCGCCACGCTAGCCATGCACCCCGATCAGCTTGTGCTTGAATCGGATAAGATTGGATATTTCAGACTTTGTGTTTTGGAAGAGCCTAAACAAGACGTCTCTCATATATTGATTAAACTTAAGCTAGTCTCAGTAATGTTTTAATTAGGTGCTAGGATACTGATTTCCTGAGCCAAGGAAAGCTAACAGCTTCGGTTAAAACCGCAACGGAAACGTTCAAAATCGAGCCACACGTAAAAGAAAAAGAAAATGAACATCTCGACCTAGATGTGCAGAACGCTGGTTTTGTTGTTAAAGGAGCGGTGCAACGATATTCAATTGGAATGTTTTTCGCTTGACACGAGCTTACTGGCACACCTGGGACTCAAGGATACTCACACGCAACGCCGCTGGTCAAGAAACTCCGTTGTTGCGGTGTAATTTCAAGGACAAAAGCGATCATTTTCATTCAATCTCTCCTTTGCAAAATTTGATGACGTAACGTGGGAATCGCAGTACACCCAAGTGACGATATTTGAACGCGGTTCATACATTGGACCCGAGCATTGCGTGGACACTCGACTTGGGCTCGTGATAATTGCTAGCTCGAGAAGCATTCGGGTAGTGACCCGTGTCCAATCGCTGCAACGACGACAACAGCCGATCCATAACAATGTCTGGAACTCAGCGCGTGTCCTGCGCTTTGCCAACCCCAGCGCGTGGCTATGATCAACACTGGCGGCATATAATCGGCTCCAGATCACGTGGCCGCTTGTTCTGGCTGCGAGTTGAGGGGGTGAACGCTGCTCGTTTTTCTTAAATTTTGTTCTGGGACTTCTATTGCGTGGGGTGAAAAACGAACGCGTGTTTCATAGGTCATTAACGTTAGGGATCCGTTTTAAGCGGTATTTGCGCAAAGTACAAAAATTGTTGCATCGCTCCTTTAACAACGTGATTGTTGGCGGGTGGTGGGCAACGCCGTGACGCTATCGTGGTGATTGACGCCAGTGATGCTCGGCCGTACTACACAGTAAAACTTTTTACACCTTTAAGGGCGTAAAAGGGGTGTTGTAGCAACTTACACCCTCGGCTACACCTTTTTAACAACCTAAAACTTAGGGATGTCGCGAACCACCCTAAGTTCGATTTCGAAAGGTTTCGATATTTGCGAAGCGAACTGCGGTTCGATTTCGAAAAATTTCGATATTTTCGTACCGACCGAGGTTCGAATTCGAAAAATTCGCAACTTTTGATCACAGTGGAGTTTCGAATTCGAAAAGTTCGAAGCTTTCACGGTTTCTAAAATTTCGGATTCGAATATTTCGAATATTTTTTTACTTTTGGTTCGATAAATTCGAAGATTTCGAAATTCTTTGGAAATAAAATTCGAAAACTTCGAACGCTTCGAATTTTTATAGACATGAAGTTCGAACAATTCGAATTTTTCGATTTCTTTCTGCATAAAGTTCGAAAAGTTCGAAGGTTTCGATTCTCTTTTAACGATAAATTCGAAAAAAAAATCTTCGAAGATTTTGAATTCTTTCTAGTCCAAGTTTTCAAAGTTCGAAGTCCGGTTTTCAAGTTCCTCCACAGTTTGTTTCAAATAATGTTTTCACGACTCACTGGTTTTCACAAAATCAAGTTTAGAAAAGTTAGGGTGTGATATCCAGATTCTGCGAAGTTGGTCACGCAATTAAATGAGGCGACGAGTGTCCCGTATGTGCTGGAATATTTGCCAGTGCAGAGTGACGTGTGACCATGGATCAGTAATTGCGACCGCCAGCCCGGGGTGGGGAAGGGGGGGGGGGGGTTCTTTAACTTGCATCACGCAGTAGTGATCACACGAACACACTGTTTTACGAGACTCATCCAGTTCGAAACGGCCAGGGGCGGGCAGGAGGTTGAGGCTCAGAAAAACCTTGAAGCGACCTGGCAAACTACCTCGCCACCCCTTGCACGCTGGTAGTAATCTGATCGAACGCCGTCCGGGTGACGCTGGCATATAGTAAGTTAAGCTTGTAATTGTCCGGGAGGTTTATTTTCTGGGACGGAGGAATCGCCTCGCAAAAAGCCGTCACAACTCGAGGTCGAGGAGCGTTCTAGCATACAGGTGCCGTCGGAAAAGGAATAACGGGGGGGTAAGAGGGTGGGGGGGGGGGCTTCAGTTCCCTTACCCCCTTCCAGATATTTCGGACTGTTAAAGAAAACAATACGGGAAAAGAGGGCGTGGTCGAGCTTATTTTAATCTGAAATTATTTATGCATATGTATAGCTACTGTCGCTCTTCACTGCATAAAAGATTGCGTAGATGGTCATTGTTAGAAACTCGTTGTCAGAAGGCACTACTCGTCACATGCTTAGTGGTTCGGAAGTTCAAAGTTACGTTTTTTTGACCTAAATACCTGTGCCAATAGTAAAAAAAAAAAAAAAAAAAAAAGAGAATAAACGCGGGGATAAAAAGTTGGAGAAAAAGCTATCAAGAATTCGCCGGAAGTGTTGTATTCTTGCGAATTCAGAGGTTCAGAACTTCGAAACAAGTTTCTTTTACCAAAATGTGTACAGGCTAAAAGAAACACGTCCCAAAATCGTGAAGCGAAAAAAAAAAAAAGTTTTCTTTTAATGACGTGCTGAACTTGAACACTATTAGAAATCTTCTCCTATGAGTTAATTTATTCCTTAACGTGAAAAAACAATAAATACATTATTTTGTATTCTGCAGATGGCAATGATATGTACTGTGTGTGGTGTTAATTTAAATGCCATACCTCAAACAACTTAGACATACATAAATATCAAGTTTAGGGCATAATTGCATGTAGATACATGTTTGGACATTTCTTCAAAACTCACGTTGAATAACAATAATCACATCTTAAGACGGCACTTACCTAGGCTATACATAGATCATTCTTAAAGAAGTATAACACCTCTACCACAAATAGCTTCGGCTACAGCGCGCTTCAAGTCTGGCACAAACGATAATCATCAAAAACCCGTCGTCCTTCCTCGCCCCTTCAGAAAATTATTTCTTTAAAACTAAGCATGCCAGAACATTGAAACAAACGCCATTGTCTTTCGTAAGGAGCGCAGCACCGCGTGTAAAAGTTCGAGAAAAAAAAAAAAAAACTACGAATGTACCTTACTACTTGAATTCAAATGAAACCGTCCGCTGGTCTTTCGAAGTTCGACGAACGTCGAACTTTTACCCTAAAAGTTCGAAGTTCGTCGAAATTCTGACTTTTCAGGATTCGAAAGTTCGAACCTTTTCGAATTCTCTTGATAAATAAGTTCGAAAGTTCGAAATTCATCGAATTTTTTGGTCAGTCAAGTTCGGAAGTTCGACAAGCATCAAACTTTGAAGCGCAATAAGTTCGAAAGTTCGAAAAATATCGAATTTCTTAGCATAATAAGTTCGACGGTTCGAAAAGCGTCGAACTTCTTAGCTCAACAAGTTCGAAAATTCGACTTCCGTCGAATTTTACGATGTAGACAATTCGAAAAATCGAAATATTTCGAACCGCTTGATTCGATCACCGAAACTTCGATTCGAAAAAAGTTCGCGGCATCCCTACTAAAACTAGGAATACAACCTCATAATTTTACCGAAAAAGGTGCTGTTTCGTGTTACACCCAGACTTGTACACGTTACTGAAAAATAGTAAGGAATTACATTTACAATTACTCAAGGCAAAAATGTAATTTATTACAATTACAATTACCCTCCCATGAAAGTAAGCGGACGTTACCATAAAAAGTAATTCGTTACTTTCGTGGCGTTACTTTTAACAATATTGTCTTCAATTAAGAAACAAAGGGAAGAGGGTTATTCAATTTGTTATTGTTGCCACCTGTTCCATTTGCGCACAGGCGGCGGCGGAGTATCGGGTATCGTTAATGGACTCGTCGAACCGATCGACTGAAATTCTCCATTCTCGAAATCGCAAAGCTGTAGAACTCATCATACATCTAGCCAAAACTAGAAGAAGAATTGATTTATGTCCGTATTACTATACCGGCATATACTGCCAGACAATAGCAAGACATAGTTGTAACAGTAAGGTGATAACTAAATAGTAAATAAGGTTTGGCTCGATATTCTTCTTGCTTTGGTTCTGAACAGGTCGAACCTCTGTTGAAACGTTGGTGAATAAAAAAAGAAAGTTTCCAGTAAATAAATATAAGTAATCGAAAAAGGGACACTCATAACAATTCATTAGAATGTCGGTTAAAAAAAAATGAAATGTAAACGCACGTTTGCCGTGTGTACCTTTCTTGGTGCCGTTCAAAAGCGCACGGAGCACGAACCGACTGCAGTTTACTCCGGTGTTCTCCAGATAGACGTCCGCAGATGCCATTGGCAGCGAAGGGCTGCCCGCGCTGTGACCCCACTCTCGAGTTTCACTCTCTCCCCAAGCACAGAATATCAAGTCTACGTAAAGATGCGTCCTGCTGCGGGAAAAACAGGAAGAAGAAAGGAAGATTATTACCATTTTCAAAGTGCTCGTAAAAAGCTGACTCACAAAAAGGGTGACTAAGATGCAGATAACCTGGCTGCAATTCAAAAATAAAGTGGGCCAAGTCTAGAAGTTAGACTGCAAAAAAGTAAGTAGCTTTTAAAGCGAAGTAAAATAAGGTGAAAGAAACAGAAAAAAATACATCCTATTTTCGAGAAGATGATTAGTGTGCAGCAACGAACGATGATGCCTGTGGCAATAGCACCTTCACATTTATCACATCTCTTTAGTGGATTTTAGGGTAGACGCAGCGTTGTCTGGTGTTGTGACATAATGAAAATGGTCGTAGTCATTATAAACGAGAAAGACATTGTTAATTCTTGTCTGTGCACTTACCGTCTGGAGCTTCTCGAAGAGGTACACAATCACTGCGCGCCCTCGTCTCCCCGTTTTCGATCACAAAACGAAAAAGGACTAAAAAAGCGGATATAACTTGCCGCCTCTCCCCCCTTTTTTTTTCTTTTTTTTTTTGTAGAAATGTTGATTTGGGTTTTTTGACATTGTTAGAGTCTAAAAAACATAGATTTAGGGGCTTGGTGTTGTAAACAAAAAAGGCTTTGCGGAACTGAAGGGTGCCAGCCTCCCTTTGCGCGTGAGAGTGTCACTGAGCTCGACTTTACCAAAATAAAAACAACCCTTCCTTTAGAAAGGGGGGGGGGGGGGGGAGTTGGTCCTAAAAAAAGTAACGGATTACAAGAAATCCGTTACGTAAAAAATGTAAGGGAATTACTTTAAAATTACTCTAGAAAGTATGTAATTATTCCGTTACAAAATTACTGATAAATGTAAGGGATTACAAGTAATGTCGTTACTTGTAACGGATTACGTGCAAGTCTGGTTACACCCTACATTTAGTGAAGAATGTGAGAAGGGTGTAGAAGAGGGTGCTAAATAAATAATGTGAAATGGTTTTGGAAAGCTTATATATGGCTCTGTACATAATGTACAGGTAAGATTTCTGCTTGAAAAGCAACAGTTGTTAGCAGTCTAGTTTCTTATAATGTCAGTTGTAATTCATGCAAATAGCTGATAATTAAGTGCCTCTTTTGCATACAATTTTTATGTTTGAAATCAAAATTTTATATATGAGTTCATATTTATTTTTCTTACAAATCACTCCATGCTCAGAAATCGGAAAGTAGGGTGAAATGCTCTATACTAGCATTTTTTACAAATATTGATTGATGGACGTGTACAGTAAGAAAATCAGTTAGTCTCGAGTTTATATCTGGCAACATGAAATCAAAATATTGTGAAAATGTTTGACAAATATTCATGACATGCTGCTAGAACCTGTCTCATGACCATGTCAACCCGAGTAAAATATTCATTTGAGAATATGGTGACATGCACAAAAACTCACACACATGAAGAGGCAAATCCCATAATAAACCAATCCGAGACATCCCATAAAAAATGGCCTATGGTCGTCTATGGGAAATTCAATGGGAGGCTATCACCCCCTGTAGCTTCGCATGGTCGGCCTTAAACATTTATAGATACAGCTACAGCCAGTTATAGAAATGTTTAGGGCCCTGTGTCTAAAGTCTCAGGGCTATGTTTCAATAACAACAACAACAATAATAATAATAATAATAATAATAATCAATAAGTTAGTGTTTTAACAGTGTCCAGGGACATCCAATTGTTCTTCTTGCGGGCGCAGTGCAATAGAACGAACAAACAGACGCTTGCGCGCTCGCAGTCGCACACATACACGCGCGCACGCACGTACACACGCATGCACACGCGCAAACCCACGCCCGCGCGCAGACGCACACGCACGCACAACCAGAAACGCACACGCGCATGCACGCGGACGCATCCACACGCGTGCGCATAAACACACGCACGCGCATGCACACACGCACACGCAAACAATTACGAAGGAAACGTTGCTTGAGTTAGTTTCGGTTTCGGTTTACACAAAAAAGAAACAACCTAAAGTTTAAATAAAACCCTAGATTTACTCACTCTTTGTAATGTTTTACATTATTATTTTAGTGAAATTCTTATTGTTACTAATATAATTTATTTTGCTTAGTATAGTTTTAAAAAAATAACAATAAATAAAAAGAAAAAGAGACTCTTGAAGACTGCGCAAGACCATCGCTATCGCAATCAGCTTCCGTTGGGCTCGTTCGAATGGTCGTTGAAGTTCCAGAAGCTTCGGAAATCTCCTTTTTTTACGTTTTAGCCGTTTTAGTCAACGAGGTATAGGGCATTAGAGTGATAAACTGGCAGCTGAAAGTGACCCCCAATTGACCGCCGCCATGTTGTACAATTTTGACCACTAGACACGTGACCAGGCCAAATCTATGACGTAACCAGACCAAATCTCTGGCGTCAACGAAAAGATGGCAGCGCCCAGTGCGTGTCGGAAGCGTTGTGGGCGTTGATCGGAGTGTGTGGATTTCGTTTGCGGAATTCGGTTTTTCAGGGTTTTGTATGCTTCCCGCGTAGGAATAACGTGAAGTACGAGGGAATGAGGCTTTTCTTTTTTATTTAATTCAGAGTAAGCCAGATTCGGTCCCGTGCTTCTAGTACGGGCTCGGATCACTGCCTCGGACATCGCTCGGTCGTTCGAGTTTAATTAAAATATCCGCAATCGTTAACCACGGGAGCTCCTCCATAATCGCTGAGTCGAAGGATACGTCGAACCCATCCGGAACGCGGAGTCTAAAGGTACGTAGGACGTAACCAGAACGCGGAGTTCTAACGGTACGGCGGACGTGCCCGGGCAATTTTCTTAGCTCGACCGTCAAGATTCGCATTTGAAGCAGCGAGAGAAGTGTTGAAATCTCCGAACTGCTCGGTGCTGAGCTAACTACGGACCACTTTACTATGTGATCCGTAGTGACGTGAAAAAGACCGACGGCGGTCACTCCGGGGGGACGGCGGCTCCCGGCCGCCTGCCGGGTGCCTTCTGTGAAGGGGCGACAGTCGTGTAAGCAGTACTGTACCAGCTTCTCTTATAGTTATGTTGTTCTCGAGCAGCTTCCCGATCACTAAACCCCGCAAACGCGTGCCGAAATTTCAAAAGGTGTCTGCCAACCTGGAAAGCCTTGGAACTCCCAGGGAATTTCGGATCATCTGGGAAAGTCAGGGAATCATTCAAAAAGTGGGCTAAATAAGGGAAGACGACTAGTGAAAGCGGCATGGCGGTTGCTCGTCGGCACGGCCATGCTGAATGACATTGCCGAAATGTCATCCTTCGACTCAAAAACTCAAGGAATTTGATCAAAATAGTCAGGGAAAAACTTGAAAAAGTCGGGGAATTTGAAATCAGTAGTTTGTTAGACACAATGTTTGATTTTCTTGGCACTCCACGCGTTTTTACACACGACAGGCACATGCCCGTGTATCACACGGCAGCCAGGCCAAGCGGCTGCCAGCCACTTATGCAAGGTCGATAAGACGCAAGCGTGGAACGCTTTCGGACTGCTGTAAATACACCAGCAGGAGCGTCCGGCCGCAGTCCGACTGCCCACGCTAGGACACCCGACACAGACTCCGCGTCCTGGGTACGTCTGACGTATCTTTAGATTTTGCATCCTAGGTACGTCAGACCTATCTTTAGACAGAGCGCCTGATAATAGTAGTGAATAGGGTCATGTTCAGTGCGCAAGTCACTTTATTACACTCGGAGAGCGGAATTCCATTCCCGTTGCGCAGGTAGTTCCCGAGCTAGGCATGCACTTGAAGACTATGTTTCACTCTTTCATAAAGCAAGCTTTGCGGGACCCCTCCGCCCTTGCGCACCCATTCGCAGGTCGTGTCGCCTTTCCTCACGTAACTCCCGCAGGTTCAGTGAGTTGCCGAGCCACTGCAGCCCTGGCGTCGCTCGGTACATACAAGAGGCGGCTCACGTCGGTCGTCCAGCAGCGTACTGGAGGGACGCAAAGCTAGCAGCCTCCTTGGTGCACGCAAGACGAGGCTGAGCAGAGCTCCAAGCTCTTCTGACGCACATGTGCACTCCAATGAGACCGGTGTCGCACCCCGTTTCCTAGAGATGTGGTTGCACTGGCAGTCTTGTTGGTCCCTGGGGGCCGTCGAGGAGTGCCAGAAAGCAAAATTCCATCCTTCTTGCGCAGGTAGTTCCCCAGCTAGTCACTTCCTTGACGATGTCGCACCCTCTCTGGAAGCAAGCTTCGGGATGCTCTTGTGCACCCATTTGCAGGTCGTGTCGCCTTTGCTCACGTAACTCCCGCAGGTCCAGCGAGTTGCCGAGCCGCTGTAGCCCCGGCGTCGCTGGTCGTGCATCCTGGTCCTGGTCGTGCATCAACCACCGCTGCCCATTTCCGCTGAGTGCTTGGGTGTGGTAGCTTGACGTGCTTTCGCAGAAAGCTGTATGCCTTTGCCGAGTAAAAATGGAGCGTGAGGGCAAACTTGCGCACATCCTCTGTACATGCGTTTTTGTTGCGCCTGACTCTTTTTAAGACGAGGTTGCGCATTGTGTTGGTGAATGCATTGTCAAGTATGTCAACTGCTGGCTTAGGAAGTCGTTTCCTCAGTTCACGGAGCAGCGTGTTCAGCTTCCTAATCCTGGCCGTCTTCCGATTGATCTTCTTCTTTGCCTGTTACAACAGTTTCCTCGCCTTCTGCAGCTTTTGCCTACTCGTGGCCAGGACCCTGTGCAGTCGTGGTGACACAGCTGCGTACGAGTGGTCACCGAAGGAAGTGTTGCGTCGCTTGAACACAGCTTCAGGGGGAGTCTCTGACGTCGTAGCCTGAGAGGGGGAAGTAACCAGCTCCAGTTTTCAGGTACTTTGGGCGACTAGTTGCACAACTTGCCAAGGTGTGTCTCTTGTATCTGAAAGTGGTGGTCAACGAATCACTAGAAAAGTGGCATCTTTGGGATCAAGTTGATAGGTTCGAGTAAAACATTCAGGTTCTTTGCAACAATTTCAACCACCACCATTATAATAATTCCATGGCATGCTGTATGCTTTTTACAATCATTCAATCATAAGTGGGTTACGTGTTTTCAGTATATACTGATATACATAAAAATATGACCTCCAAACAATTTTTCTTGAAATCTGCAAAAACCGAAAGAACCCGAATTGAGCTTGCTTTGAAGAGAAATTGCACTTTCCACGGCAGGGAACCTTGATAAACATCTGTACTTTTGTTGAACCACAACACCGACCGCACTGAACTGTCTGCGAGGCTGCTCTTTTTCTTTGGAAATTGTTTTTATGTGCTCCATTTAGCAGTGAGTAGTGCATATCATGTTGTGTCTCCTAGAAACGCCACAGATATGCATTTGCTTTTACCACATAAGTACCGTGACACTCCGGGTTTTAGTCGATATCAAAAAAAGACACTGATAAGCTCAAAATTCGAGAGAACAAAAAAGCACCCAAAAATCACCCCCATTTTAAAAAAAATAAAACCACGAGAGCACCTCAGCTTTCTTTCATGATGAGAGAATGCGTGAGCACTACCTTTGGCCGAGTTATATTGACGTCAATGAGAAAGGTTGACCCAATGAATAGCACACTAGTTTTGCAATCATGAGAGCCTAGGTTCGAAACCGGGCAGGGGATAATTTATTTCTAGGTTTATTTTTTGTTCGATCACATGATTAATAATTAAGTCACATGACGAAAATGATAATGTGAGCACAGCTGTTTGTTTTTCTCTTATTTTCTTTTTCCTTAGATTGCGTCGCATTGGTCACGGCATTTGGACACAACTTTTGGTTACAGCTTTTGGCTGCACCCTTTGATCACGGCTCTTCTTTTGCTCACTGAGCCAGGTAATACTCACAAATTAAAAAACACCCAAAACATGGAACCCTATTCATAAGCCAGAACTCCCAGCGCCCCCTTTTTGTGGGTCAGTGCCAGTTCTGGCCAATGCATAAAAGGTGTGGTCACATATCACACTGCACAGTATAACCTGCCAAGAATGCATGCCCTGGCACACAGTCTTGTGAAATACAGGCAGTCTTGAATGTCACCGCTCGTTGTTCTGCTGACAGGTCTCACCCTCCAGAGAGGCAGCCTGGATCGACGACTGATCAGCCAACCCCAGGAGAGGCCCAAGCTGCTGCTGGTTCTGGAAGCAATGTAAAGCTGGTTACTTCCCCCTCTCAGGCTACGACGTCAGAGACTCCCCCTAAAGCTGTGTTCATGCGACGCAATACTTCCTTCGGTGACCACTCGTACGCAGCTGTGTCACCACGACTGCACAGGGTCCTGGCCACGAGTAGGCAAAAGCTGCAGAAGGCGAGGAAACTGTTGAAACAGGCAAAGAAGAAGATCAATCGGAAGACGGCCAGGATTAGGAAGCTGAACACGCTGCTCCGTGAACTGAGGACAGGACTTCCTAAGCCAGCAGTTGACATACTTGACAATGCATTCACCAACACAATGCGCAACCTCGTCTTAAAAAGAGTCAGGCGCAACAAAAACGCATGTACAGAGGATGTGCGCAAGTTTGCCCTCACGCTCCATTTTTACTCGGCAAAGGCATACAGCTTTCTGCGAAAGCACGTCAAGCTACCACACCCAAGCACTCAGCGGAAATGGGCAGCGGTGGTTGATGCACGACCAGGACCAGGATGCACGACCAGCGACGCCGGGGCTACAGCGGCTCGGCAACTCGCTGGACCTGCGGGAGTTACGTGAGCAAAGGCGACACGACCTGCAAATGGGTGCACAAGAGCATCCCGAAGCTTGCTTCCAGAGAGGGTGCGACGTCGTCAAGGAAGTGACTAGCTGGGGAACTACCTGCGCAAGAAGGATGGAATTTTGCTTTCTGGCACTCCTCGACGGCCCCCAGGGACCGACAAGACTGCCAGTGCGACCACATCTCTAGGAATCGGGGTGCGACACCGGTCTCATTGGAGTGCACATGTGCGTCAGAAGAGCTTGGAGCTCTGCTCAGCCTCGTCTTGCGTGCACCAAGGAGGCTGCTAGCTTTGCGTCCCTCCAGTACGCTGCTGGACGACCGACGTGAGCCGCCTCTTGTATGTACCGAGCGACGCCAGGGCTGCAGTGGCTCGGCAACTCACTGAACCTGCGGGAGTTACGTGAGGAAAGGCGACACGACCTGCGAATGGGTGCACAAGGGCGGAGGGGTCCCGCAAAGCTTGCTTTATGAAAGAGTGAAACATAGTCTTCAAGTGCATGCCTAGCTCGGGAACTACCTGCGCAACGGGAATGGAATTCCGCT
The DNA here is from genome assembly GCF_016920785.2 of Ixodes scapularis. Classification (NCBI taxonomy): domain Eukaryota; kingdom Metazoa; phylum Arthropoda; class Arachnida; order Ixodida; family Ixodidae; genus Ixodes; species Ixodes scapularis. The sequence goes on along the minus strand of NW_024610272.1, from coordinate 8,502 downwards.
CTCCGAGTGTAATAAAGTGACTTGCGCACTGAACGTGACCCTATTCACTACTATTATCAGGCGCTGTGTCTAAAGATAGGTCTGACGTACCTAGGATGCAAAATCTAAAGATACGTCAGACGTACCCAGGACGCGGAGTCTGTGTCGGGTGTCCTAGCGTGGGCAGTCGGACTGCGGCCGGACGCTCCTGCTGGTGTATTTACAGCAGTCCGAAAGCGTTCCACGCTTGCGTCTTATCGACCTTGCATAAGTGGCTGGCAGCCGCTTGGCCTGGCTGCCGTGTGATACACGGGCGTGTGCCTGTCGTGTGTAAAAACGCGTGGAGTGCCAAGAAGATCAAACATTGTGTCTAACAAACTACTGATTTCAAATTCCCCGACTTTTTCAAGTTTTTCCCTGACTATTTTGATCAAATTCCTTGAGTTTTTGAGTCGAAGGATGACATTTCGGCAATGTCATTCAGCATGGCCGTGCCGACGAGCAACCGCCATGCCGCTTTCACTAGTCGTCTTCCCTTATTTAGCCCACTTTTTGAAGGATTCCCTGACTTTCCCAGATGATCCGAAATTCCCTGGGAGTTCCAAGGCTTTCCAGGTTGGCAGACACCTTTTGAAATTTCGGCACGCGTTTGCGGGGTTTAGTGATCGGGAAGCTGCTCGAGAACAACATAACTATAAGAGAAGCTGGTACAGTACTGCTTACACGACTGTCGCCCCTTCACAGAAGGCACCCGGCAGGCGGCCGGGAGCCGCCGTCCCCCCGGAGTGACCGCCGTCGGTCTTTTTCACGTCACTACGGATCACATAGTGAAGTGGTCCGTAGTTAGCTCAGCACCGAGCAGCTCGGAGATTTCAACACTTCTCTCGCTGCTTCAAATGCGAATCTTGACGGTCGAGCTAAGAAAATTGCCCGGGCACGTCCGCCGTACCGTTAGAACTCAGCGTTCTGGTTACGTCCTACATACCTTTAGACTCCGCGTTCCGGATGGGTTCGACGTATCCTTCGACTCAGCGATTATGGAGGAGCTCCCGTGGTTAACGATTGCGGATATTTTAATTAAACTCGAACGACCGAGCGATGTCCGAGGCAGTGATCCGAGCCCGTACTAGAAGCACGGGACCGAATCTGGCTTACTCTGAATTAAATAAAAAAGAAAAGCCTCATTCCCTCGTACTTCACGTTATTCCTACGCGGGAGAGCACACAAAACCCTGAAAAACCGAATTCCGCAAACGAAATCCACACACTCCGATCAACGCCCACAACGCTTCCGACACGCACTGGGCGCTGCCATCTTTTCGTTGACGCCAGAGATTTGGTCTGGTTACGTCATAGATTTGGCCTGGTCACGTGTCTAGTGGTCAAAATTGTACAACATGGCGGCGGCCAATCGGGGGTCACTTTTGCCTGATGAACGGTATACTAGTTTATCACTCTAAGGCCCTCTACCTCGTTGGTTTTAGTGGATATTTTAAATATCTTCCTTACGAATACCGTGTTCAAGAATAACAATCGATGACTGAGAGCTGGGAGACGCTGCGTCTTGGCAACGCCCGTAAGTTCAGAACCGCCCATGCACGACTCGTGCAAACGCCGGTTAGCAACTTTCTTTTGTTTCTGCGAAGTGGGCTGCTGTTTCAAACTTTGTCGTGTACCGTGTGCTTGCTAAGCTATGCTTGATTCTAACTATGCTTCTGCCCTGTGTTATCTCGATATTTGAAAAGAGCGTATCTTCTTCAAAACCTGTGGCTCGCTCCGCAGTGTGAGAAAGATTCCCGCGCGGCGGAACCTTGGGCATGCTCTTTGCGCCGTTGTGCGGCGCTCGTCCGACGACGCTTGTGCGGAGCGTTCAAGTGCCGTCTGACAGCAGTTCAAGCATTCAGTCGACGTCCCAAAGTGTTAATCACAGGTCATGCTACTTCTGAAATCTTGTCCTAACAGCCGGTCGCCACCGATTTGTTTCATAAAGGGGTATTCACACGAGGGAGAAATCCCTGGGATTTCTCCCCGGCACGCGCGCATCACGAGATGAAAACGCGAGGCTTTTGCACATCGCAAAGCCTGTCGTTTTCGTCGTGGGATGCGCGTGCCGGGGAGAAATCCCTGGGATTTCTCCCTCGTGTGAATACCCCTTTAAGCGGGAGCGAGAAAAACGTTACAAGAGCGAGCATGCAGCATGTTTTTTGCATAAGCTAATGCCTGTGCGTAGAGACGCGCGGTGGCTTCGTCAATATTACGAGGGTAAAAGCGCTAAAAACAAAGGTCAAACAACGCCCTGTGTTTGTTTCTTTTACTTGTCCGTTGTTTTTAGAGGTTTCACCTTCGGAAATTAGGTCTCTCCGCGTTTACCGAACCGGCACACTTTTTAAGTTTACGATTGTGTGATGCAAAAAATAAAAGGAGTTTAGATGTCACGTTTTTTAGTAGTGGCTAAAGCCCTTACAGAAATCAGAGCAGCTAGAAAAAACAAAAACATGAAAAAAGGCGGAAAAAATTAAAGGGGCCCTCCGGAGCTTTCTGCGATCGTCTGTTTATGTTGTTATATTGCATAGTAGGTGCAAGTCAATATGTATACAAAGTTTTAGATTACAAAACCGTTTATTAAGCAGATGGCAAAAGAAATATATCGGGACTATTTCCTCTAGGAAGACGATCCCCCATTCCCTGCCCATCGCTAAAACTTGACCAATGGAAATGCTGCATCTCGCGGTGAATGCGAACGTTATTATTGCAACACTTTTTAAGCTTGTTGTAAATTAGAGTTTGAGAAAAACGTGAACTGATTGTGGTGCGGGAAACATAGTCCGCAATTATCGCTCCAATACCAGCGAACTATGTTTTCTACCCGCAAGCTTGTTGCTAGTGGGCGATGCGTCGGCGCGTCGGCTCGTCTGCTTCCCGCGGGGCGTCTGCAGGCGTGCGTTTGCGGGACACATGTTCCTCCTTCCCGTGGATCCCGACTCCGAAGCCAGCTTTGCGATCCTTCCACGTCAACGAGTCAAACTTTTCCTTGTCATCTGTGGAATGCGACTGCGTATTGCAGTAGCAGCGCGACGGTGCGGTGAGACGAACGACGACTGCCGAGCACAAAGTCCGGGTTCCTTGACGACGGTCCGCGCGTGTTCAAGAGATTCCTCCGCGGGTCGGCGGTCGGCCGCGTTGGTGACGCGCAGTGACGCCGGAATCCTTCGCTTGCTATCGGCTGACGCGTAAAGAGATGCCCCTCCCTTTTTCCGGGCTCATCTCAGAAAGGGGGGCGTGCCGTGGACTTTGATAGCAATTTTAATAGGGAAATCCGCCGCGCATGACCGTAATTTTATGATTTTTAGGATCCTTAGGGCCTGTAGATTGAGTTACCGCCATAAATAGATCATCGCATAACGATCCGGAGGGCCCCTTTAACTGATGTCAAACCTGAATATTTGATGGAGTTCAAAGACTACCACCGTACCAACTCGCCCGGTTATTCTTTCTGTCAAAGAATAATAGCCAATAGTAATAAACAAATAAATGCCAACTATTAATTGGTTACAAAGACGTAATTGGTGCAGTGCAGCCCTACGCTACTCTACTCTTTTAATGATATCAGGTAATGTGTAAATGTATAGGGCAGTTTATAGCAACCATTTATGTCCGACCCATTATATTGAGTTTTTTCTTTATATAAAAGTTATATGAAAAAAAGTGCTCTTCCTAAATTAAGCCGCACCACTGAATGTACAATAGCGTGTTACGTTTATGTATGTTCTCAGCGAAAGAAAAGGATGCATTAAAAAAAGGCCAATTATTTTGTTTCCTCTCTGTTAGAGCTTCTTTCACGTACACGCAAAATGTGGGTGTCTACGTCTAAAAGAGTGGAATTGACATTTCCTGCAGGGCTGGAAGGCCTGACTCAGTTTGGCTAGCAGCTTGAAACCTATGGGAACCTGGGGAACTGAACCACAAGAGTGAGAGTGACACCCGCTTTGTACTTCCTGAGCGATGGCACCATGAGGAAGGGGCAGCTGCCCTAAAGTGAATGCAATAGCAGATGGGTCGTTCCAGTGAACCCCTATACAGATGATACCAAGCAGAAAATTATTAATAAATGTGTTATTAAAAATATGGAATGTGAATGGCACGGACAAGAAGGAGGAGATCAACACAGCGCTGTGTTGTGTTCAGATCCTCTGTTCCCATATTCATGATTTCTTTTCAATAAATGGCTACTAACTAGTCCAATCATCACCACTAGTCAATAAAAGTATGCTGCTATTTATTAGTATCCATTAACACCGTGCTTGCAGTTGAATCCTACAGTCATTTATTAATGGTCAAAAACAAAAAGGAGGGTGCAAGCTAGCTAAACAGGCTAAACACATAATTTATTAAAGACGGGTTCTCTGAAGGATGACACAAACGCAGAGAACTATCAAACACAGCTGAGTATTAATGGGCAAAAAATGAATAGGCGACCCAAAAAAGAAAACGCAGGAGAAGACATGAAGTCAGTCTTTACAATTCCTCTTCTGCTTGCCACCACTTTACAAAGGGAATTCCTTCCTGGGCCTTACAACGTTTTACTGTTCACAACCCCTGACATAGCCAAGGACAGTAAACATAAAAAAGCAACCAACTAACATTTGGGTAAATGTGGTTGAACAAACAACAGGGAATGCCTTGAGCTTTCAACCTAGGAAATAAAAAATATGCACAACATCAAGATTTAAAAAAAAAAACAGACGGACGCATCACAGCTGTTTCTAACAAAAATATAGGCCAAGAAACTTCTTCCACTCAATGGCAAAACACAGGGAAGGCACTAATAGATTTCTAGGTTTCATCATTGTTAGTGATTCTTTCAGTACACCCTTGTGGTCACTCTTTAGTCAAAATTGTTTCATCATCATCATTTATTAAATCATCATCACAGTTGTGTTCTTCAAAGGGGTACGGAAACAAAAATCGAAATATTCAAGTTTCGTTTGGAAGTGAATCAAGTATGAGGGATAATAACCGTAAATGATAATCGCACGTTTGTATTTTGAACGGCTGGCTATATCTTGCGTTCCGAACGGTGCGCTCCAGCAAGCGCTCGAAGAGAGGCGAACGGAGAGCGCGATGCGTCAGGGGATATCCGGCGCAAACAAAAGCAGAAAGAAAAGATTCCCCGCGTTCGTGGAGTAGCAAGGCAGGCGTGGTTATCAGCTTTGCCCTTGGTGGCGCTGGCAGCGTTGTGGTGGTGTCAATAGCGTCAGCCTGTTACAACCGAGCCGTTCGAAGTACCCGTGGCGCGACGAGCGTGTGGCTGGCCCACGTGGGCTGCCCAAGGAGCACGTAGCTTCCATAACACTGTCAGCTTAGGGCTGAACGGGGTGGGGAAAGCAACTTTTGTTCGAGTTTTAAACGACTGGCTAATCTTCTAGGGGGAGAATGGCTGTTTCCGGTTGCACGAACGAGGGTCCGAGAATGAGGGGAGTCCTTCCTTTCCGTCTTCTTGGACCGTTATATGATTTTTGTACAATTTACAAGTTCTGTTATGTGTATTGGACACTTTCCAATGAAATGTTCACTGGTCTATACTTCATTTCACCCTTCGTCCGAGCGCGGCGGACGCTACCAGCCAATCCAGCGTCGGGAGAGCGTCATGTGACCTTGTACTCCACATAACCAAGACGTCGCATGATACTCTCCCGGCGCCAGATTGTCTGGGGTGGCCCAGCATCCACTGGGCCACCCCAGCAGGTGCCCATTTCATGCCAAGCACCCTTTACCAAGGGTGTTAGCAAGCACCCTTTATGAAGGGTGCTTGCCTGAACGCCATAAGGGTGTTAGCCCAGGGACAAACTGATTTACACCCTTAGGTGTGTAAAAACTTTTACTGTGTACTCAAGGCTTCTCTTTCCCATTAGTGCCAGTAAGCTTGTGTAAACTGAAAAATATTGTAACTGAAGAGTAGAGAGTTTTAGTAGATCGCTTCCATGGCTCTCGATAACGATACCCGATACTCCGCCACCGCCTCCCTTGCGCATGCATAGTATCGTTATCGGGGCTATCGGAGGTATCGGAACGATCTACTAAAACTCTCTATTGTTGCACTGTCCCTTCACCTAAAGTTACTTCTTTTTATTTTTTTTATTTATTTTTTTTACTGCTGCACTACCGGGGGATCTTAATGGTGGGACAACATACCATCCCTGAACTCACGACGACTGGAATGGTGGTCGCAACCAGCGTCGTAAGACTTAGTACTCAAAAAGGTCCAATAAATATTGAGCAGACTTGCAGCAGCTTCGCGTGTCATTACTATGTAAAAGTTTCTGGGGTTGAGTTCTCAAACTTGACCTCCCGAAACTCTTGACAGTCTTCTGAGGAGCACCCAAATTCTCTGGCAGTCTGTGATAAATTATGTATTAAGTGTATAACTACAGCCACTTTCGGCCAGTGACTGGCCGGAAGTCAATGGCCAGTGGCTGGCCAAACCTGAATGGCCAGTGGCTGGCCGAAAGCGACTGGCCAAAGCTGAATGGCCATTCTCTGGCCTAAAGTGAATGGCCAGCCACTGGACAAAGGTGAATGGCCAGTCACTGGCCTAAAGTGAATGGCCAGTCACTGGCCTAAAGTGAATGGCCAGTCACTGGCCTAAACTGAATGGCCAGCGACTGGCATAAAGTGAATGGCAAGTCACCAGACGAGGACGAAAACACTGCTATTGCCGAGCACTTTGGCCAAGCTTGGGCCATCGAAAATCTGGTTGGCCATAGTACACTTGCCAGCGTTGGCCCATTCACAACGTGCTGCTTGGGATGGGACCGATGAATCGGATGTTAGCGGTGGGTATTCTTCGTCGTCTTCTGTAGCGAGGAGGGCAAATCGGTTAGCCATGGTGCCAGGAGGCGGCTGACGACGCGGTACACGACGTTTACGTGGACAGAGGGGTGACGTAATTTCGTGGTCATCAGACTTGCATAGGGCGCACTTGGGGGCGGCTGCTCCTTCAGGGGAGGTCTGAACTGCAGTAGGATTAGGGCACGCCTTCTGGATGTGGCCTTCACGAAGACAGTTGTAGCGATACATACGTCGCGGCTGGAAAGGCTTAGGGGTGACGACGGACCCGCGGTAATAAAAGTGCGTGGGAAGTGAGCCCGGGCCTTCAAGAGTTAGCAGAAAGGTACCGTTGGTGCCCAAGCACCTGGCCTGCAGCACCTTGTGAGAGGCAGTGTAGAGGTTGTCGAGGACCTCCTCAGGGCCCTCATTCTTGTCGAGACGGTAGACCACACATCGAAGAATATTTGGGCCGGATGCGAAGTACGCTTGCACAGGGACATGATGCGTCGCACTGAGCGGTATCTTGTCGATCACACAGAGTTTCTTTGCATCATGAAGAGAAGCCAAGGGAACAGTTATACTGCTCGAGGGCTTGTGTAGCACGAAACCTCGGTAGCCAGATGTTCCTAGAGCCGAATCGATGGCAGATTGGACGTTCCTTGAGGGAACCGAGGTGATGTCGAAGCGCAGAGTAGGCTTGATCTTGACCCGAAAGGATTCGGAGCGCGGAGGAGCGGTGTAGGCTTTAGGCTGATGCGTGGAAAGCGGGATGGGCTGATGGACACTCTCGTGTGGTATCGGTTGCGGTAGCAAGGCTGATGGGTCGACCGGAAGAGTGATCGACTTGGCCGGCAGGCCTGAGCAGTCCATTTCAGCTGACGACGAAATGTCGGTGGTGGCGACGGTGGCTAATGTTGTGAACGCCCCCGACGTGGTGAAGGTCGATGAAGTGGCACTACAGGTAGCCTCGGCCGCTGAGGGCAGAGAGGCTATGGCGCCTTTGTTCGGCGTGGCCTCGCTTGGCGGGGCCAAGCTAAGCCTAACCTGGCCACCGAATTTTTGGTGGACCTGTAGATGCCGACGGTGTTTCCAATGAATGGTCCTACGACCGCATGATGAACCAGGAGGTGACGGCAATCGAATAGCGGAGGCCGTGGCCCCGGTGGGGCGCTGAACTCGAAGAAACGAAGGAGAAATCGCAGAGTACAACGCAGTAACGTCAGCTCAAATCCTCGTCGTCTTCGTCGATCCGCGCGCCCGGGAGGAGCTTCTTTTGACTCCGCCCCGGCGAGTTTCCCACTCCCCCTCCTACATTTCCGACCCCCCGGCGGCGGCGAGTTCCCCAGCGTAGCTCCGATTTTTCCTTACGCTCCGCAGTGAAGGGTTTTTATTTTATTTAAATCGGGGGATTGGTGGCCGGCTGGGCTAGCGCACGCCAGCTCGGAGCACGTCGAGCGAAAGGTCCGTTGCAGAACCCAGGATGCTGGGTTCAATCCCCACCCCTGCCCGTTTCGATGTTGATGAGCATCGTACCGGCGTGCAGTCGTGTAACACTACTGCGGGATGGACGTTAAAGACCCCAGGCTAGCGGTTGTACGGCACTGCATGGCTAAATTTCTCATCTACAGCTGGGAGAATCTTCCCCGTTGAGGCAGACCAAGTTTTAGGTAGTATCAACATACATACAGCCCCATTT